>NC_134701.1:229383600-229568600 GCF_043290135.1 Rhipicephalus microplus
TTTATGCTGTAGACATCCCAGGAACTACTCTCTACGTCACAGTAGTGCGTCAAGAAGCACACTGAAATATCAGGAAAAAAATATTGAGCCCTTTTTTATGTATTTTGAGAGCCTGGTGAATGGCCCTTTAAGGTGACATTTGTGTGCATACCTTTTTATGGTACTCTATGTATGTTTTTACACCAAAGCTGTTAGGCATACTATAAAGATGGCAGTGTTGCCCCACCGTAGTGATCTAGTCGCCAAGGTACTCGGCTGCTGACCCGCAGATCGCGGGATCGAATCCCGGCTGCGGCGGCTGCATTTCCGATGGAGGCGGAAAAGTTGTACGCCCGTGTGCTCAGATTGGGGTGCACGTTAAAGAACCCCAGGTGGTCGAAATTTCCGGAGCCCTCCACTACGGCGTCTCTCATAATCATATGGTGGTTTTGGGACGTTAAACACCACATATCAATCAATCCATGCGATCAGTCTACAGCGTGTATTACTTGTAGAGTGACGTTTAATTTTCCGGGTATGGGTTATCGCAAATTAAGAGTTCTCTCATGGAAAACCGGCTGCTGCTTTTGTCGACCCCGTGACAACACGAAGGCAAGCAGACATCTAATTCTTTTGGATCCGACATTGCGACACTCACAACTACAAAACGCTTATGTGAGTGAATACGTACGTCCGCTCCAGGGAGAAAGCTCTTATCGCACCAACTCTTCCCGTTGAGAGCGCGGACCGCGTAGAGTGGTCTGCGAGCCGTGCGCTGATGCCTGCCGATATCGCGCGCGCCAGCGATCGCAACTACGCGCTTGATTAGGGTCGAAGTTCTTAGGTGCTGCTAACAACTTCCCACCCGCGTCCTTTCATACTCGGTCAAGACGGGTGGCGTGTTTCCTCTCTGCTCGAGCATTCGACGCCATTTCTCATCCGCGGCGGGATGCGGACGCGTGCGCCCTCTGAGCGACTGAAATCGGCCGTCTCGTTCAATCTCTGCTTGAGCAGCGCTGATCATGCACCCCAGCTTCCAAAATTTTACGCGCGAGTGGACACCGTATGATACGCGGGAAGCGGTACCAACTTGTAGTTTACGCGTAGCATGGCGGCTACGGTGAAAACCCGTGGAGTGTCCATATAATTCCTATCATACGTACGTAAAAAAAAAAATAATCACCTAATTACCTATCTATGGCACGGCGAGCGCGTCTGAATTTGCTCGCAGTTCTCATGTCCGCTTTGGCACTTCGATGACCGGAACGCGAGTTTTTTACATTTATTTTTATAGAGCCCTATTTGTTTATTATGAAGATAGCTTTTACTATAGTAGCTTATCTCTAGTCTTGAGTTGCTGTTCTTGTTAGATGCGATATCTTAATCACATTTAGAATATTGCAACATTTTAAAATTAATTTTTTTCCATTAATCTGAGGTCTAGTCGCTGCCCAGGGCGCCGCTTATGTTTTTTTTTTAGTTGATCTGCTTCCACTTCCAACTTTGATGTGGTAAGGTTTAGTATATATCAATTTCGTGTAAGTCTGGTTGCTTGGTCAGAATTTTTTTGTGTTTACCAGAAAGCAAAAGAAAAATAGCAGTGATTTGTGGCCCGAGAAATATGCTCCAAAACCCGATTTCTATGCTCCAAAGCGCACCTTTTGCTGCTCCAGAGCTGCTCCAAAACTCCCTTTCTAAATCTGCTCCAAAACCTCATTATCCATTCTCCCAAAGCTGCTCCGAAAGACTCAAACCCGCTTCCACCCCGGAGTTTGGTGCTGCAATGGGGTGGATCACTATTTCCATTTCTTAACAATTACGCCCGAGGACTTTGCGTTGTGAGAAGCTCTGAACCGTCCACACGTTGCGCAGTGTGACATGGTGTGACGCGCAATTCGATTTTGGCTTCTGCCACCCGATGTTACGTTTTTCTATCGCGATTCCCCGCAGCACGTCACGTGAAACCTGTATAAGGGTTTGCTTTGCGAAGCACCTTCGAGTACAGCATTGGCTCTGTAGGTAAAAAAAAAAAAAAAAGCGACGAGCTTTGCTCCGTTGTGCAAGTGCGTGCTCTAACATGTCAGGGATCTGCATCAGTTAGCCCCGGTCGTGTACCTTGCAAAAGACTACGTCCGCTTTCTGTTCCAAGTGTCGTGTTTCAACAGTACTTACGTCACTGTACTTGTGTGGCGTAGTTTGTTTAGAATGTTAATAGATAACCACATCCGTTGCACGCTGACTATCGGGATACGCGAGCGATTTTGGGCTCTGAAAGGCGTTTTATTAGATGTACGAAGTAATGTTTTTTTTTAACACGAACGTGTTAAAAAAAAACGGATATGACGTTGTAAAAATATATGCTAGCACATTGCTAAGAACCACAAGGAAAAATTCTGACGTGCGGCGCTAATCACTACGCCATGAAGCGGACGTTGCCAAGTGTGCTAGCGGCATGTCATTTATATACACCATACACCGTTTGGCAGTCTTCAGAGCTCCGACACTTTGGGTGCTTTCGTTATCGGCAGCCAGATGGCGCGAAGGCTCGCGTAGGGCGCGCTACGGAGCACCGCCTCCACGGAGCGTGGTCTCTCCTGTGCGCGCGCGCTTATCACATTCGTAATTCGGGAGACGACGAAGGTCACTTCACCCGCTGCCACGGCCGCGTTTACGAAAGGAGCGCGCTAGTGAAACACGACGAAGTAAGAATTGTGACAGCTGTTCATGCTTGTCCTGCGTATACTTGTGCGCGCCTTTCGTGCGTCTTTCTTTCTGCTTGAAGAGCGTGCTTTTACCCCCGTATTCTAGAACGTACCTTCACTCAACGCTTCACCTTCACTTGAGAAAGCCGATGGGAGCGCCTCCTCTAGGCCCGGCGAGTTACTGCATATCAGCGATAATCTGCTGCAACTCTTGAGTAGCGCAGCGTCATTTTCAACTGAGCGGTGGCGCATTGCTCAACTCTGTCAAGTGAAGGGTGGAAGTCGAGTCGAGGAGTGTTTATGAATAAGGGGGTAATTCCCGTGCCACACGGGCAGAGAAAATGGCATTTACCCCCGAATGCCTTCAGATCTATTGCCATTCGCGCGGTGCCACACGGGCGAACGAAATGGCATTAGTCCGAATGCCATTCGCGACCAAATGCCTTTGCCAGAACTCAGTTGACTGAGAAATGCCTACTCTCGGCGACAGAGCTCGCGAAGTGCGATTTAGCTCAAAATAAATAAAATCATATTCAGCTAAAAATAAAACTTCGCGTCTTTTATTTGCGCTAAACTTTAAAAAAAGTGCTTTGAACGTTATACGAAGATCAGGTTGAAATGGTTTGAAATTAATTGAAGTTCAATGTCCTGAAGCTGGCGCACAATAACTCGTCTCTGCTCCAGAATTATTCACTCTTGAGCACGATGCTTTGCACGGAAACACACAAGTGCCGCCGTGAAAAAATGAATTCTGCGAACATCATCTTCTGGGAGATGCGACAGGTGCGATGCGACAGGCGCCATTTTCTAATTACGCTGTGGATCTGACTAGTGTTGGCTTAGGTTGCTACGGTCGGCTGCAACGTTGTAAAACAAAGCAAGAAACTACAACTTAGGACGGCGTAATATGCTTATTTCTACTTTTAATGATTATATGATGTGTATGAAGCGTGTAAACGCTTGTTTATTTTTTTATTGCTATTCCCGCAATGCTCACTTGGAAGGTGCTGCGATCGACATCATCAAGTCAAATGTCATTCGCTTTGGACGTGTAGCAGCGCCGGCGAAACAAATGTCATTCGGGAACTGAAGGCCTTCGCCACCAAATGTCATTTTCTATGCCCGTGTGGCACGGGTGTCGAGCGGTAACAGTTGTAAAACCACGCTCGTCCTGTGTATGCTGATTTCGCGCGTGATTTCTGCTTGAGGTATGCGCTACGATTCGCTTGCCGTTCTTCAGTTGACTTTGTAATTTGTTGCTGTTGATGAAACGATTCAGTCGAAACGCTCAACTTCCTCTGTGAAGACACGTTTCACGATTCCTAGATAGGGGGATCAGCCATATTGTTTTACTTTTTTTTTAACACTGAATAATGATTTATCTTTGCAAACTGGATGGTGCCTCAGGGGAAGTGCAATACTGTCATCACCACATCTATGTGTAGGACATTTACAGCTGTTTGACGTTAATTTAATAGATGTGGGTTTTTTTACTTTTTGTTTACCCTTCGCTTCGTGTAGCATTATGGGGCCACATCCTCATTTTTACACGCGCCACTGGAGCGTCGTTTCTTACGCAGTGTGCCTTGAGACGCGAACGCTTGCTTTTTTTTTTTCACGCTTGCTTCTCCATCGCATCAATTTGACTCCTCCTCTCGTAGCAGGTCTGTAGTCCTACCTCATATGTGCAGTCGTCAGCAAGCTTGACACGAACGCTCCGTAGCGTGTCCTGAGGAGGTTTGATTGACACCAGTGCGGCGTAGCTTTGGGCTTTGTTGCCGGAGATGTTAACCATGCTTGCCAACATACTATCCAAGCAAACGTACTTATTACTTTGGCAACAGCGCCAAGATCAGTCAAACTGGCTCAGGTCACGCTGCGAAGCATTCGAGTTAAAGACACACCAAAGAGAAACAATAACTTGGTTTTAATTAGCAAAATGTACTCTGAAAACTACAATGTCATATGTTTCACTATCATAAGTTCATTATCAGCAGGAAAAATCAAGGCTAATGTTTCATTTTTACATTTCGCGCCGAAATCTCTGCGCGTGACGTCGAAGATTTCGAAATGCATTTTTGGTATTTTCGCGACATTGGCTTGACGACATCTTCTGAAGCTTCGTAGGCTATGTCTATGGCGCTCACAGTTGACAATTTACTTCATTTTTATCATTTCGAAGCCACGTAGGACCCAGTAGGCGCCTTCAAAACGCAGACTCCCAAATCGGGTTGTTGGACCTTACCCACAAACAGGACCTTGACTACGCATTTATATATATACTTATTTGCACTCCTAAGAAACGAAGACAATAGAAGACACATAAACGACACAGACTTGTGCTGGCTTCCAACTGGAGTTTAAAGAAAAATACATTATATGAAGTACTTAGTGCATATAAAATATTTGGTCTATATCAAGACTTGTACCAACTGGACCATCACTAGATTGTAATTCTTCGCTACGCTTTTGCTGCCATCTCGGGTGCCGGATGATGTTGTTTTCGCCCCACATAAACCCCGCTTATAGCTGCTTATTACTTTTTTATTCTTTCTGAAGCTTTCAACAACTGTAATTATTAATATGAGAAGCAAGGTTTTCATGGGAGGATTACAAATGTGACAAGAGCTGATGCTTACTGCTTATACGACTTATAAAAAGCTGCGCTACGCAGGTCTGTCTCAGCCATCTGCCTTCCTATACGGGCACTGTTTTTTTTAAAGAAGATGGTCTTTCTTGGGGACCTTCGACGCAAAAATTTTGATCTTTCTGTCTGCCTGTTTGTCCGCACTTAACGGTGCCCTAAGTGGCACCAAAGTAGCCAAACGATACTCAATATGGCTGACCCCTTTCTCAAGATTCAGCGTTCATATATGTGCAATTGTCGATTAAAAAGCAATGATTGCGCATATCTGAGGCACCATGACAACACGTCAATATTCTGTATGTGTGTTTCTTACTAGAAAAGGCATACATGAGTAATCATAAGGACCGCAGCATTTATCACGTTGCGCTGACCAGGCAACGCTTGCACAAAAGGGCAAATGTTTCCAACGCTTTGCTAAGACGACACTGTGGTGGCACTTACCCGTCGCCTTGCGTTCTACATCTATCACTTCCAAGACAGGCGTGCAGAGCGCTCGCGCTTCGTTTTTGAAGGTAACTGCCAGATGGCGCTCAGGTGTGCTCGTTCGCCTCCGCTGCACGCTCTACCATTCACCGATTTTCTTGCGCAGAACATCAAATTAACGGTTTGTTCACACTCTCCAGACGCAAGACCATCGTCTTTTGACGACATTTGCAGTGTAACATGCAGACACGGGGCCATTCTTTTTTTTGCTTTTCATTTGCCAAAGGTCTGCCTAAGCAGAATACTTGTACTACCAATCAATGCTACACTTGTGAAATCGCCGTACTCATTGCTTTGGTTTAGTCATTATTGCCGAGTGTGCTCCCGCAATTATTGCGAGAAAGTATCGTGCTGGCTGCTTTCTCATTTTTGTCCTTTTTGAACGCAGACAGCGACGAGCGCGAAATGAACGGCACGTCGACGAAGGAGCAGACCTCTTCCACGTCAGCGCCTCCGGGCAAACGACCGCGGCTCGCCGGCGGCCCGTCGCCCTTCGCCGGCAACGGCGGCCTGGCGGACGACGACGGAGGCCTCGAGGAGTTTGCCGTGTCCTCCGCCTTGGGCGACGCCGCGAAGAGCGCCGACTTCCCGAACCAGGTGGTCTCGTACCTGGTGACGCGTCAGGCCAAGGAGATGCGCGTGCGCGAGAAGGAGCTCAAGCTGCGCCGCGAGGAGCTCGAACTGGAGCGCGCCAAGCTGAAGCTCCAGGAGGACCGGTTGGCCCTCGAGAAAGCACGCTTCGAGATTGAGCGCCAGGAACGCGAGCTGCGGCTCCGCTCAGAGAGGCAGGAGCGGACGCTCTTCATGGAGGTGCTCAAGAGGGTGGTCAGCTCGGGTCTGACGGACTCCTAGCGTGCCTTCCATCAGCCCCGCGCAGGGAAGCCTGTCTCTGCAAACTTATGCTTCCTCACTTTTTCTTGCAAGTGTTCATGCGTTTTAAACACAACACCGCCACCTGCTGTGGTTGCGTTCGACTCCATCAGTTTGCATTGATGCAAAGGGAACAAGCATACAAAGTGCGCCTTGTGCATGCAGCCCGATTAACACACCACTGAAGTGATAAAAAGCAAAAAGTGACATTGTTAGTGCCACGTGACGATAACCTGTCATTGGCATTTGGTACCTGAATCATTTTAGGAAGGACCCTGAAGTTAATGCAACAGAATGTGTAGGCTGTGTGTAAAATGGCTATGCTTCTTTCTTGCGAGTCAAAGCCACTTGGCATGCAACGCACCATTTTGCTGCGATATGCAGGATGCAGATGTACATAAAATAATAGGTGTCGAAGATCTTTGGATTGTTTGTTGGACTAACTGAACACAAGATTCGCAGCACAGCTTTATGTATCCACCTTTAGAGAATGCACATTTGTAAGGAGCTGCACAGGCCATATTAACTTCTTTGAATGTAAAGCTGCCCTATTAGACTACCCTGCATTGCTCACAATACAGGGCTGATAATGTAATTGCTTCATGAGAAGTATGACAGACATTGTAACTTGTGCACTTTTTCTTCTCTATGACATTTTATTTACGACTTAGCAATAGCTCAACAGAGAAAAATGTTGGCATTGCTGACGTTTCATGGTTGTATGTATAGTCACAGTACAGGAACGCAGCAAAAACAGGAGCAGGTCTTGTGTTGTACGTATAATCATAAAGAAATTGTCCTAGTTTGCTGCCAGGCACTGTCTTTGAACAGTCCACACCTAAAACAATGTGTTCATCTTCCTCCTGCTGTACTTATTTTCGGGCTCCTCCTTTGAAAAAGCCTTGTTTGTTTATGTGTGTGCAAATTTAATGTGTTTTTGTGAATGTGGTGTTCATGTGATGATAACACTCGCATTCTGTACGCTACAATGTTCTGGTGGTTCGAGAGGTCCAACGACTTTTGACACTGACTAGTCTTGTTTCCTAGCACCACCGATGCAGGTGCACATGAAGAAATAATGACAGAAGGTTGATTACAATTTCAGTGCTGTCATATTTTCACATTGCCGTGGCTTTTTCTCACATGTGCTTACATATGTGGGAGCACATTAAAAAATAATGCACCCCATTTCGATCTTCATTTCCCCATAATATAAGGTGCTTGTGATAGTATGCTAATATTCAGTAACCTAGTACAGTAGTGTTAAGACAAGCTTCAAGGGACCATACAAAAACGTCATTGAAATTCGGTAAATAAATTCGGTTTTCAATATATGACGCATTCTATTTTACACCCAAGTATTTACAGCACAGTTAAACAGCAATAAATTAAAAAAGCAGATTCTAAAGTGGGACATTTATGGGTTTGCTTGATAGAAAGTATTATTTTATGCAGTCTTGGCATTTGAGCAAGTCATGCTTGTTAGCACTACATCTCTGCATGCTGTCGCCGAGTCTGAAAGTTCATCTAGTGAACTCGGTAAGACTTCGGTCTCGTAACACTGTTGAAGGAATGCAGCAAAGTATCTAAGAGCGTTGAGTGAAGGCACACTAGTGATCCTTGCGACTCCTGGGCAACGTCTCGGCTTTAATAATGGGCCTGCTGAGAGAAATATAGAAGGTGCTCAATGTTTCTATAGGGTGGGACTTGAGCGTTTGCATGTTTTTAAAATTGATTCTTCTCTTACGTTCTCTCTTGTGTGTTACAACCCCAACCTCAAAAACTGCCGGTATTGGCTTCCTGCAGAGCAAATATATATGTACGATGTTAGAACAAAAAGTTTGAAAACTTCTTCTGACCATGAATTCGTTTACCCATTTGTACATTAGTTTTTATGATGTTATTAAGCCAGTCTATCAATGCTGTATTTGCTCTGGTTGTCTCTAAGACATTTTTGAAAGCTAAGCAAACTATTTCTCAAAGGGTAAGGAACATCTTTAAGGGTGGATAGGCTCATCGCATCTAAATACATGCTCCGAAGTGTAATGTATTCCAAGAATGCTGTCTGAACAAAAAGTAAGTTAGTATAAGGAAACATACTTATCGCTCAACTTTCAGGTCTGTTTCCTGGGACCATAAGCTTATCAAAAAGAAGCATGATAACACAAACAAATATATGTAATATGTTACTGCCTTACCTTGCTGGCAGAAATAGGCTACATTTGAATTGATGATACATATCATGTAAATAAGCATTGAACCTGGTGCATACCACATTTGAATTTTTATATGCATCAGCTTCCTGCAGTGAGGAAGCAATCTCTCTCAGGTGTATGAAAATTTCAATACTCCATGCTTCAAAAGTTGCTTTCATGGTGTTTCATGTATAGATCATGCATACAACCCTATGTTCATTCAATAGCACAAGAGGGAATGGAAATTCAAGCTTGAGTGAGAATAATAGAAAACTGGACTTGTAAAATGGATGGTGGACAGCATAGTTTTTTTTGTAGTAGGCGTAAAAATGCAAGCAAGAACATTGCCATCGTAAGGTGATGTAAAATGAAACCATTGCACAGAATGTGTCTCATGTATTGGACCAATGTTTCTGAGGATGCTTTCATAATTTCAAAGAAATGCAAACCCAGATGTCCGAGACAAAAGTTACAAAGAAAGAATATCACAGCTAGGTTTTAAATAAGTATTGGCCTTTTCATTAAACTTGTTGGTCGCGATGATTCCTACTAAGCATGCATCTGGTATCCAGGCATTGTCAATAGAATACTATTAGATTGTTTAGTAGATGTCCTTCAATGATGCTGTAATTGGAAAGTGGCTTTGCCAAAATTGTAGCTATGACACAGTGTACGCTGCTGTGATGCAGAAGACTCCCTGCATTGCGAGAGGCACTAGAAGGGTGTCTGGCCCGCTGCCCTTGATGTTTACGCACTCCCCCTTCACTTCCACTTAACTTTAGCTCACCCCACTGCCCCTCTCTGGGTAAAATATTGTATCCTCCATTACCCCACATCGCAACTCGCACAATAGTATGCTGATCAGCATACTATTTCATGCCGAGATCAGAACAGCTGATCTCGGCATGAAAAGCACAAGCCAGTGCTTTGTCATGCAACAGTCTACCTTTAAAAAAAGCTATGTGAGCATTCATTGACGCATGTAATTGCTTGCCAGGTAGACACTTGTGGCGTATTGTGCGTGCATCGTATTTCATTAGGATCCCCATTATGTGCGCTATTTTTTTTTTGCACCATAGCTCTCCTATCGTTCATTTGACACTGAAACCTCTAGCGGTATTTAGTGCTTGAATAAAGGCATGACAGAAGTGTGGTCTCCTTTTCTTAACCTGCTTACCATCAGAAGCATTTTTAGCAGCACAGTGATAAGGGAAGAATGTACTGAACAAGTTGCTAAGGGTGTTTGTTTACGATGTATGATGAGAATTTCTTCGTTGTTGGTGATCTAGTTATACTTAAGGTGTTGAACTGTCGGCGAGTGCCACATGGCGAGTGCCTGTCACAAAATGCTTGAAAACATGGTCAGTCTTGTCGCCCTAACATGTGGATTGATTTATTTGATGTTGATATAAAATCTTACAACTCCCCCTGATAACTTTTTTTGACATTTGATCGTAAAATGAAAATTGCACCAAGTGTGCCAATCTGAAATTACCCACCCATGATGACACGTACCTAAGACCGGAGCACTTGGTTCTGTTGAGAGTGCAGCACTTTGACTGATTTTGTACATTCTATTATGCATATTCTTCCATTCATTGTTATATTTGTTTGCCCATTTATGTGTACAACATATTGCAATCCAAAATCACATTCATTGAGCTACTGAGCGATGTGAAGTTTTGTGCGTGGAGCTATAATTTTGCAGCAAGCAGACGCCTACGGAGAGTCCTAGCGGACGGAAGTCGCATTTTTTTGTCCCCAAAGGAAGGTTTTCTTGTAAACGGCACAAAACATAGCAAGTGTTAATACAAAAATAGAAGTTGGGGCAGTGAACTGGTTTTCCATTGGCCGTGATCGCATGTTGCTGAACATGCAGGACTCAGCGTTTCGATTTTCCCGCCACGTCCTTTGTTTCGCCTCAAATGGTGAATAGCTGTTCATGACGCTGGTTGAAAACGTTCAGCGTATAACTTTCTTGCGTTCCTGACTGCTTTGCCGCTCTTTTCGTGTCTTCCTCTGTAGATTAAATATACTATGACCTAAGTGCACATTTCATTGTCCATGAACCATGTTTACATTAATGCCTATTAACTTGTCAGCACTTCACCATAGCTTTGTGGGATAGCTTTTGAGTGCAGAGCACTCGCACTCATCCTTTGATGTTATTGTGCTTTGACAAAGCATTGTGCTTTGATAAATATACAGTGCTAGAGAACACACTGCAGACTTGTGTGGTTCTGTGTTGTCTATAGCGTGCGTTTGCTAGTTCAAGTTGGTACCAACTTATCTCCCCCCTCCCCTAGATGTACTAATTTATGTGCTTCTTGTTCCTCCAATAGAACTGATGAAAATAGGCTTGATAGTGTATCATTGACGTTACTTGACTGTGCTGCCCGAAATATAATGCGCACTAGCATATTAATGGATAGGCGGACGGATGCAATAGCTTTCTGGAAGGTACATATGCAAATCACATTTCGTAAATCTCAATCGTTTGTTGCACCCCGTACAGGTTTTGCACTGGCTTTACTTTTAATTGCCGTTTGTGAATAAGAATTGATATGATGAAATTGTTGTCGTTGCATTCTTTATTACACTGAACAGATCCGTGCGCTCTTTCTTATTACTTTCTTTTCTGTTTCTCTCTCTTTTTTCTTCCTACATGGTTACCATAGTTTCAGGAGTTGTGTGTCTGCGATGTGCACGTCTGCGTCGAGGATCCAATATCCTCAACTTGCCAGCGTCTCTATCCGGCTTTATTGCTTTATTTGGGCTGTCACAATGCAACACTAAATGGGACAATTCGCGTGACAACTTGCCACGTACATTGTCTAGGGTATCGCGGCGAGTTCTGCATTCCAGCATTAATGATGCTATCCTATCTGGTATTGTGGCTGTTTAGTAAGCTGTCCACTGTGTGTCTTTAAAGTTCCACAAAATCTGCTATTTCTCTCGAGACTGACGAAAACTACTTGGGTCTGCATGATTGTTTCTGATGCTGTTTGCATAACTTACCACGCCAAAGTTAGTACAGTTTGGCCACCGAATCTATTAGTACGCTGAACATAGGGACTCGGTTCAAAAAAAAAAAAAAAACTTGAAAGACAACAAAAAGAACCAGACGATGCGAGCTCTACACAATGCGTAACAAAATATGTTCTTAATTAACGAGCCGGGCAGTCGCAATCTAACTGCTTTCTCGTGCCTGATTAATTTCTCAAATAACGCCGTTAACGTTCAGGGGATGGTGGAAGACTGGCGACATCAATGATTTTTAAACAGTTAGTGTCGCCTTTTCGAATACTTCGATCGGGCATAATGTTGTTATAATCTTAACTGCAAAAAAATACTGCTGTTGTAGTGATTTTTGAGCTACGCAAATTACTGCAGCGCGTTTTTTTTTACCCATTCTGTTGCTTTTAGTTTGAACCTATAATTCTAAATGTTAGCTTAACAGGTCACCGACTCCTCTTTCCAATAAGGCTGCAGCGTGGCCCAAGTGTGCTCATATGGGCTGACTGGTGGTGTGAGCCCAAGAACCATGTGCTTATCGTGTCCATTGGAGCCGATCGAGTGTCTTGTAAATATTGTGAAGAGTTATCGATTTGTATTGAAGGGCATTGCTCTTTGTGTCTGTTTTGTTTGAATCCGTGCACTTGTGGTTGTGTATTTCGTTCTCCATGCCAAAGCTTGTATTAATTTAAAGAGCGCTTATTGTGCTCTATCATTCCTTTGTGATATCAATAAAGTGTATTTATTGACTACAGCACCGTCTTTGCCTGTGAGCTTCAACGTTCAAAGTGACTTACGAGAGACGCCGGTGTGGAGGGCTCCGAATAATTTCGACCACCTGAGGTTCCCTAACGCTCGCTGACATCGAGCATTAGACGGGCCTCTGACATGTCGCCTTCGTCACGATGTGACCGCCGCAGCTACGATTGAACCACCAGGCGGATGTGTAAAGTGTGAAATTAGGAAGCTCATCACAACACAACAGTGAACAGAAAAAGTGAATATACGCGGACGTAGACCCTTAGCTGCCCTGACTGCAATGAAACCTTCTGCTCTATGGCTCACATGCTCTGGCGATCTCCCGCGCTGCCTAACAAAGTTCTCTCAAGCGACGCCGAATGGGAGGAGGCCATAAGAAGTACGGAGCTCAGCAGGCAAATCCATTGATTGATTGATTTGTGGGGTTTAACGTCCCAAAACTACCATATGATTATGAGAGACGCCGTAGTGGAGGGCTCCGGAAATTTTGACCACCTGGGGTTCTTTAACGTGCACCTAAATCTGAGCACACGGGCCTCGACATTTCTGCCTCCATAGCAGGCAAATCCAGGCAGTCCAGAAGGCCCAGGAATGAGTGATGCGTCGCGGCGTTCTGTCCTCTACGTGGGCGCGGCCAGCGGTTACAACGGCCCCTCATTAGATGGTCCTGCAGTAATTCCTTCGGCTCTATTAAAGTTGCCTGTCTGTCTGTGTCTGTCTGTCTCTGTCTGTGTCTGTCTGTGTCTGTCTGTGTCTGTCTGTCCGTCCGTCTGTCCGGGGAATGTGGGTGTTAGCCGTTTTTTTTCTCACTCAACCATAATACAGGACACGGAAAAGTTAGAAGGCGCCATGACACGGCCACTCAACAATTTGTTGTTCTCAGTACAAAATAGAAGTGAAGGGCTACTGCGCGTTGGAAAATAATAAAGGTGGGCCGCTCGAGAACACTTCAGTGCAACGCAGACGCCAGAAATCGCGAGCTGTAAACTCCTCTGACCGCCGGCAACCTATATTTTGTCATAATGACGTTACACGTGCAATGACTCATTGCACGTGTGACGTCATGTGGTGCAGGAGGGAGCGGAGCTTTCGTCTTCTTTCGCAGTTTCAGCTGCTGTAAATCGTTCCATTTCAGCGTCAATCAGAAGATAGCTAAAATATATATTAAAATATATCGATTTCACGCCCAACTGACCATGTAACGATATTGTCCAACGGAATGCAGACGCTCACACGGCTAGCAGCATTGTTACGTCTTGAATCGCGAGTGTGCCAGTATTTCCTGACTCTCAGGTCGCCCACGTGTTTAAAAAATATTTAGTTATAAATTAAGCGCTCGGCTAAACATGCCAAAGTTCTGACAGCTTATTTGTGAACGTGCAAGGATTAACCCACATAATAATTATTATGATCGAAAATTGGGTGTCGTCGCCCCTTAGAGGCCGTAAGTGGAAGAGCTCGGTGAAGCAGTTTCACAACTTCACGAAAATTCGGGTAACTTATGCATCGAAGAGCCTTACCAATATAAGTACAGGGACTCTTGTCGTTTATTGTTGATTTTAGTGGAGTGCAATTTCAGGTTAATTAAGGTCAAGATTACGTTGTCGCACATGCGCTGTACTTTTTTTTTTTTTGAGGGGACCATAATTTTGGTCGCGCGTGGGTGCACTGCCTACCTTGTTCACCTTATCGCATAATCTACATACTTTCACACTTTTTTATTGTTGTTATTGGTTCGGCACCAACCTGTCTATTTTGCAACACTTCCAAGAACGAAAATGGTCAAAATGCAAAGGCCGAGGTCCAAAAAGTAAGCGTGAATAAAAAAATGGCAGCATATCCACGGTGTGAATGATGGGGAGTGGGGCGAAGCATTCGTCCGTCCAATCGTTCTTGCTTCCGTCCGTTCCTGCGTACGTCTGTGTAACCGTCCATGCGTCCATCCACCCGTCCGTGCGTGCGTCTGTTCGTGCGTCCGTCCCTGCGTTCGTCCATGCATCCGCGCCTGCGTCCGTTCATGCATCCATCCATGCATCTGTCTGTGTGTCCGTTCGTCCATCTATTCAGCACTCCAAGTACCACCATCTCGCATCTTTTCATCACATATTCTCCATATAGAAGCACCGCCATCCAGCGGACATTTCAAGGACTAAACGGGAGGTGGCACATGCACAATTTCTTGCGCTTCGGGTTTACTTCCCACCTTTAACCACCTCGAGTTCATGTTATATACTAGTTCACTGTATACATGGCTATGCGGCCCAACGCTCGCTAAACCTTTCTAAAACCAAGGAGGTTACACCCAGCGAGTATAACGTAGCAACCCTTTCTTGTCAGATCGGGCTCAATGTACATGCCAAAAGCTGCTAATGGGGATCGCAGCGTGCGCGTTACCTAAAGGCCGAATGCTCCTGTCTCTCATTCCCCTTTAGCAGCCATTAACATGTGCATTGAGTACTATCTTTTATTGTTCAACAACGCACAGAAGAAATCTCTCACCGGAACCACCTTGGAGGTCAAAATCGTAAGGACCGCTATTTCGGGTATGTGCCACTGGTGGTTACGTACTACGAGGGACGCACAAGCCACGCCATAAGGAGCTTCGCCCCTAAAAGAGCATGGTGATCAATAATACGGAAAATGCGAACAGCGGACCCGTTTATTGAACGAGTTGATCGCACAATTTCGAAACAAAAAAAAGAAAGAAAACGCTTGCTAGTGGTTAGGGCCGGAGGGTAATTTAAGACTGAAGAAAAAGCGAGGCTAGCGCGGCCTACATGACTTCGGTCGACTCTCTCTCGCCTACGGATCACGAATCACGCCTACGGTCCCCTTAAAAATCGTTGCCTCCGTGGCTGTTCAGTTTATTCGTTCAAATTGCTAGAGTGCCGCACTTCGCCGAGGTCTCGGAGTTGCAGAGAATCATCTTCTTGGCCCCAACGACGACGCATTTTCGAGTGCCCCGAGTCGCTACCCCCCAACGTATACTCACGAGCCGGCAAGTTCTGGCCCCTCACTTCTATCGCCCGGCCTTCCCAACTGACCACGTGCACGCACGCACACACACAAACACGACGGACGGAGATCAAAGGCAAAAGCCGCCTCCTCAATTAAGCACCGTTTGCGCTCTTCATTACAACACCAGGGGGACGCCACCACTGCGGCATCGGGAGAGGCGAGGTGGAGGGGTTGTTTGGAGGTGTATATAGGCATGCCGGAGACAGAAGCCTCGCCGCGCGCGATAATGGCCACCAACACAGTCATCCTATTGTGTATAGATGCCGCAAATGGGTGGCCATGCGCAGGAGCACGTTCATGCGACACAATGTGACAGCAAAAGGCAAAGAAGGCCGAGGATGGCGTTGCAAGGAGGGAAAAAAGAATGTCAAAAGTGCAACAAAAGAAAAGCCGGTTGTTTACCGTGGGAACGGACATTAGCTGTGTGCGTCCCGACACCCGAGTTTTTTTTTTTTTTTTTTCCTTTTCTTCGGCATACTGATGCACAGTTGCACTCGGTAGTTTATAATACGCATGCCTGCAGTGGGCTATTTAGTGTCGAATAAGCAGGTGGGGCGCTAACTCTGCGCAAAAAGTGGACTTTTGCGTCGTATCTTCAGCACTGCGAGAACCTGCGTTCCAATGTGACCAGACCCCGTCTTTGTGCGAGAACGGGAACAATACATAAAGCTCAATATGTGTGTACCGGTAAGTACCACTTATAAGTACCGGTAAGTACCAGCAGTTTTCACCTTACTTGAAGTAAAGTAGCGAATCGTGCTAGTTGGAACCGCTTTACAGTGATAGATAATAGAATTAAAAAATGTGCAAAGTAAACACGGAAGGGCACCATAATCTGCCTTTTTTTGGTGTCACTGTGTGAAAATGTATGAAAAAATGTACGAAATCTATGAAAAAAATCTGAAAAAAAAAGACATAGAAGATGAGTGATAAATCGAGATGCATCAGTGTGCTTGCGAAACATTTCGTGTGAAGCCACTCGCTCGTATGCTGCGCACGTTGCAATACGCATCCGGGACAGGCAGGCCCCGAATTCGCCTTTAGGGATTGACTGCGTAACGCCATAACGCCGAATAAAAGAGCGAGTCTCAGAGATTTGCCGATGGTTTAGCAATGACCAATACTTTACGCTCCCGTGTACCTTGTGCAGAAGCGAAGTGTTAGCCAGCTTTTCACAGCGGTATTTAGGATGTTCGAATTTACAACGAACTGCCAGCTGACTTCCTGGATTTCGCTTCGGTATCACCAGTCCATTATTTGACGTCCTTGTCACTGCCACTGTCCCTCAAGGGCAACTCATTACCATGCTGGGGTCCTCTGAATCCGAGTTCACCGCGTTATCGCAATTATTACGACAATTTCTGCGAAGTTCGTATCGGTTCCCATCATTCACTGTGACTACTGTTCAGGAGCTTTAAGCACCATGGATGCTTTAGAGGCCACCATAGCAACTAGAGGCTGAAAATTAACTAAAATGCCACGTGTTTTTTTTAATCTCATATTAAGGACAAGGCGAAGGTATACAGGTGCGGTATTGCGGCTACACCACGTTTGATCGCTGTCATGCGTCTTTACAACTCTCGACAGTATATTTTTATTGTGGTGGTATCGCCAACGTTAGCGCAAGACAAATAGTACCAGTGAGACTTCTCGATGCCTGATTCGACAATACACGGCTCCTGTATTACCAATAATTATATTTAAGGTTTAATACGTATGAACCACGATATGGTTATAACTCGTATTGTCGTGGAAAGATCCGGAAATTTACCATGCACGGGCTTCTATAATTTCGCCTCCGTCAAAATGCGATCGCCGCGATCGGCATCAAACCCGTGGCTTTTTTTAAGGCCAGCAGCTGTGCGCCGCAACGACTATACACCATGGCTAGTAATACGGTGGTTTGAAATACGTTGCACAACCCTTCTCTCCCGGGTGAAGTTATGAGTATAGCATTTGTCCCACAAACTAAGAACGGGCTTTGTCCTGCGTCATTTTTTGTTGTTGTTGTAAGTCTCGCATGATATGAATAAGTTTTCCCTCTTTACCAAAGTGTCGATGTTTACAGTTTTCTCCAGCTTATATTTTTCTATACTATACAGTCTATATAGAAGGTACTTCAAAAGAGCGCCATTCGCGAGATGGCAGTTTTGCAACGACAACACGCATTCCACGCTTGGAACAATTTTCGCCTCTATTCGCATCACAGAAAACGTTTTAGATCTTAGATATTATTTAGGTCCGTTGGTACATAACGATGAGGAAGATGAAAATCGCCAGAACGGGAAAAGAAACACACCATGATACTATAATATCGTTATATATACAGCCGCTTATACAGTCATCGGGTTCGGGCACGTTTTCAAGCATGACTAGTTTTCATCTTGTTGCCAATAATAGGTCTTCTCTAAATCAAGGCTTCGTCGACGTTTTCGCTCGCGCATGGTCGCAGTTGCGCGCATGTAATCGCTCGTTGGCCGCGCGCAATGCGTCACGGCTCTGCGTTCGGTGGTGTGTGTTGCACCACGCTTGGAAAGGGGCTTGCCCGACACATCCTTCCGTGGAGGAAAAAAGAAAAAGCGAGCGCGCGTCACGAACGAAATAAGGAGGTCGCCGATATGCATGCACCGAGTACGTATTCTGCTTCAAAACAGCTAGTTCTCGCTCAAGACATTTTTTTTACTTCTTTTTCGAGAGGTGTTATTTTTGACTACCCTTATACTTGAGTAACGGCGCTCACGATCAGGATATGCCACAACTCATATTCTGTGAAGCGGCTATTTGCGCTCATAAGGAACTGATTCCAAAAATTCTTCAATATCCATGTTCCTCCATTCGTCAGGTGGTTCGTGATCCATTTGAACCGCGGTAGAGGCCTCCGATTCGAGAGGGTGTTTACGCTGTAGATGCACACAGCTTGACGTTAAACATTCGCGTGCGTACAGTAGCGATTGAACTCGTGTTGGGCGGAAGAAACCAATAACGATAGGCGGTCCTAATGGCCCCGCGGCTTCGCAATGTCGATCCTGCACCATCACTGTTTAAAGAGCTGGGGGTTATGGCTGTGCAGGTTTTGGGCGATAATGGTGGCCTGGTGTGCTGATCCCAGATGTGACGTTCCAAGAACTGCTTACTATTTGGACACCAAAACCTTCGTTCTACATCCATGGAGCTTGTTGCTTGTTTGTTTTCATCTCCACTTCGCTGTCACACAAAAAGGAGCAGGGAAAGGGGGGGGGGGGGGCTTGAACCTGCCCCCACTTCTATAAGGAAGGACCCTACGGATGCCTAAGTGCATACAATCCAGACTCGAAGCATACTCGCGTATTTTGTTTCGCGTCGTACTGGTTGATTTAGTACGAAAAGGAAGCAAAATCACAGCTAAAATATGTTTGTGTTTGGCGTGTTAAATTTAATTAGTTCTTGCGCTATGGCGCTAGTATACTCGGTTTATGTTTCCTGCGAAATGGAGATGCCTTTGCTGGAGGTTTCGCTCTTGTATAATCACACTTTTATTGTAAGACGAAGTGTTTGCCAGATAGATTATACACCAAGCATCGTGGTTTAAAACGGGGTTAAAGAGTACGATCAACATCGCTATTTGCGTCATCGTGGGCATTTTGAATTTGGGGAGTCTCAGCTTAGTAGTCTCAGCTCAGGATTTTCTAAGCTTCCTGACATACATATATTCCCCTACACCAACTGCGTATGTTACATGAACCCATGTAGTGATGCAAGTCGTGAAACTCGCACTGCGCAGCGAAGCGACGGAGCACCCACCGACTGTATTGTCATATAACTGTTATGTTATGTGTGTTGTATACACGAATGAATTATGTGCCACCTGCTGAGTTCAGAACTTTGTATATGAGGGTATTGTTCTTTGTATTTTCTAAACGTCACTTTGGAGTGTGATGGTGTACGTTGTTCAAATTTTATATTGTACCATGTGATGTGTATTTATTACGTCATGCTGCTACTGGAAGAATGAAGATTTATCATCATCATCATCAGCCTGACTACGTCCACTGCAGAGCAAAGGCCTCTCCCATGTTCCGCCAGTTGACTCGGTGCAGATTTATATGTAACTTTAAAAGCCTGCACGTTCTATGTTCGACTAACTTCAGAGCTAAGGAGTACTCGACACCGTATACTTCCATGCAAACAACTTTTTATATATATTTTCAATAAAAATCATTTAAATACCCAGAATAATTGTGTATGCGCCTCTCTACAGGCAGGCAGGCAGCAAGCAGGTAGGCAGGCAGGCAGGCAAGCAAGCAGGCAGGCAAACAAGGTACTTCTATTAAGGTCCTGGGCAGTCAGCTAGTGCAGTTCTATACAAAGGAACCCTGGCTTGCCGTCGGCTGATTCCATGTTGGGGCCGGGAAGCCATACCTCTCCGCTCTTTCACGGACCCTCTGAACTGTTTTGGAGGCTTGGACTGGCCTTCGAGCAATTTGGAGCTTGTTCGGAACGGTTTTTTTTTTTCGTTAGGTACAATATTATAGCTGATGGGTGTCACCATCCTTCCGAGAAACACCAATGTCACAAAACACTGCATATAGTGCGAGAGTATAGCTGTCCTGTTACAACACACGTCTTTTGCGCATATCTATAAAAAAAAAGTCGGCTGTTGTAACTAGCCAAGCGGGAAATTATTTTCCGTGCCAGATGAGACAGCTCAGCGTGACTCGAAGCTCCCTTGACCTGCGCCTTGAAAGTGCGACAACCGTGGCCACGGCTTCGTCGCGATGCTTCTCGCAACAAGGTACATGTATATACCCGTAAACGTGACGCGTGTAACCACATATACTCCCGCGTGTTTTAGTCCCCCTCGAACACATATACTTCACGCCTCATAATCATATCGTGATTGAGAAACTTAAAACCTCAACGTGTACTATTAGTAGTTCATGTTTTCATACAGCATATGAGGCTGGTTCCTTACGGTCATTCGCCATATGAGGATCATATCTAAAGGCCCGCGTGTTTCCACATATCTTCTGCCGCCATTTCCAAGCAATGTTCATCTGCGCTGAGTGAAATCCATCAGCCTCATAGTCGATAGTCTGTGGGCGACTTTTCTAAGGTGACAGTAGTATTGCCAAGTCAATAAAATCCTCACCAATCGAAAGGCTAAAACAGATAGTACTACACATTCACTTATACATAGAGGCATCTGAACGTTATCCGTCTGGATTTCTTTTTTCAGTCACGGAAGCATCTGATGTGATGTGCCTTATGAATTCCGCTCACGCCGTTCCACGTTGCAAACAAACGCTTCAGTAGCAACAGTGGTGGCACACGCACGCGCCGGCCAAGGGCTGCTTATCAAGTTGGCGATAACGTCATTGTACCTAGTCGCTCGCTTTCATTCCTTACACTACCACTGCTGCTGCCTTGTTACGTCTTGGTTGCTGGTGTTTTATATCACACACTTTGTTGTTCTGTGCAAGCGTACTTTTGTCGCGGCCATTTTTTCGAGTGACCCACGCCCCTCCTGTGATGATTCCCATACACGTGACAGCCACACGCTGAAGTCCGTCGAATGTGAGCGCCTTCGCCATTCATGATATTTCCCAGGCTGCTCTTGATTAATTGATATGTGGGGTTTAACGTCCCAAAACCACCATATGATTATGAGAGACGCCGTAGTGGAGGGCTCCGGAAATTTCAACCACCTGGAGTTCCTTAACGTGCACCAGAATCTGAGTACACAAGCCTACAACATTTCCGCCTCCATCGGAAATGCCGCCGCCACCACCGGGATTTGATCCCGCGACCGGCGGGTCAGCAGCCGAATACCTTAGCCACTAGACCACCGCGGCGGGGCTCCCAGGCTGCTGTGAGAGGACATTTAAGAGCTACAGAAGAGGCCTGCCGTAGTGCGTAGCAGCGTGTTACATTCCGCAGTGCTGAGCCCAGGGGCTTAGGAAAACTGGGTACGGAAACAGCGGGCTACTTTCTACAGCACTGTGCAAGCCACAGAGCCGAAGCGCACGTCCGCTACCAAAGGAGGTTTTTAAGTTTTCTGGTAGTTTTCTGAAATGCCTTGCTGAAATAAGCCCTGCTTTATTTAGTGCGAGAATCAAACAGTTGTGGAAAGTTGGGGGTGAAATACAGCCCCGCCATGGTGGTACATAGTGGAAGCTACTCGACTGCTGACCCGCAGGTCACGGGATCGAATCCCGGCGGCGGCGGCTGCATTTTCGATAGAGGCGAAAGTGTTGTATACGCCAGTGTACTCAGATTTGGATGCGCACTAAAGGACCCCAGGTAGTAGAAATTTCCGGAGCCCTCCACTACGGCGTCTCTCATAATCATATGGTGGTTTTGGGACGTTAAACCCAACATATCATCAAATACAGTTATTGTTCACTTTGTATGAATGCCCTTTTTTTCGTTTCCATTTCTCAAACAGCACCATCTTTTCAGAGAAGCACGCCCATTTTTCAAAGTAGACATGGCGTCCATAACGTAGTTGGTCAGTGTGTGGCTGTAAACGCGCTGTTCAAAAGTGTGCTCCCTACATGACATTAAAATTTACACTGAACCATCGAAATGGATCTTCTCTTCACATTTTCGTGAATATAATTTTCAAAACGCGGTAACGATGCGAGCGAGTAAAACCGAAAGCAGGCGCAAGCTGCCGTACAACTTGTGTAGTATCACATAGATTCCGAAGACCCACCCAGTATCCTTGGCTCTTATGTCAATATCATGTTGTCACCGAATAAGCTTGGCTAAGAGGTCTAACGCTTTGGTGCAAGTGTTTGAATTGCGGTTAAATAAATGTATTTGCCGAGGGTTTGATATTAAAGCCGGGGTTACGCTTGATGTTCGGCAAGTGTGGTGAAATTCTGAGCAAGCTGCAGCGAGGCAAAAAAAAAAAATGGCACCTTGAAAAAAATTCGACAGATCCTACGTACCATGGGAATCCACGTTATGCGAAGCATGCGCAGGGGAGGTGACCATGTGGCAATTTTTTTATTGAGCGACACGTCATGAAATGATGCTAAATATATGTACAGATGTTGCACGCACAGACATATGTTGAAGAGTTGAAGATGTTTATATAACCAGTTGCTTGCACTTGTGCAACGATGCCAACTGGTACATGCTTGTTAGCAATTGGCTGATATGAAGCGCTGATGCTCGCGAGGATACTGGCCCTGGGCACTGCTACATAAATCAACTTCAGTGCATGACAACTAACCACAATTGGCGTTAACTCGACGTGACGGCTGCATCAAAGGAGTACATATGTAGTGTTCATAAAATCGGGTAGGCAGCACTGCAACCACTATTGACGTCTCACGAAGATTAGCGTCAATTCGAAAAGTAATTCCGAGGCCTGGTGTAGCTCTGTGGCAAAATACGTTATTGCCACGCAGAACGCTTGGGTTCGATTCCAGCTGGGACCCTCACATTTATTCTTTGCATTCGTCGTGTCGACGCTATACCGATGTCGCGTATTTCTTAAAGTTCGCGCATTAAAATTGCCCATGTGTGTTTTCGTCGTTCCTGCGTAGATACCAAGTCTCAATCACCTGTGGCACATTTCCGCATACCAGCGGCACATATATACCCGCCCCTGGGTATGTGCCACTGTGTGGCCGGAAGTGTTTGACTACGTACGTGGCGGGATTGTGACATTATTCATATCTTGACCAGTACGTCATATTGGTCAAACCATCTTACCCTCCCATGCTGATTTTGGTTCAGCCAAGTTAAGGTGATGACCACGAGAGCACCCAAACGTAAGCGGCTAGATAGATAGATAGATACGCTCACAGCCGCCGAAGTTCGTTAAGAAATGCCCCTGGGTATGTGCCACTGTGTAGCCGGAAGTGTTTGACTACGTACGTGGCGGGATTGTGACATTATTCATATCTTGACCAGTACGTCATATTGGTCAAACCATCTTACCCTCCCATGCTGATTTTGGTTCAGCCAAGTTAAGGTGATGACCACGAGAGCACCCAAACGTAAGCGGCTAGATAGATAGATAGATACGCTCACAGCCGCCGAAGTTCGTTAAGAAATGCTTCACATTTAAAATAGCCTACAGTATCTTGAGAGGAAGCACCGTTGTGTTGCTGCAGTTCAGCGAGCGCAGGGCGTCCCTAATACATTGCTTGCTTAAGTGATTCATTCGTTTATTTTTTAAAAAAGTGTATTGTTAATATTGCCAAAGGTATTACACGTACAAACATAAAAAAAAACGTACGAAAAGAACTACAAGCTAACCAAGTTTCGACATCCTCTACAGATATTCTATATGTGCTATTATGGTAGGACGACACATGTTCAGTCGGTAATCAAGGCCGTTTCACACATTTTGTCACAGAGTTTTGTAAATTGTCGGCGCTACAGCACTGACACGCACAGGGGGGGGGGGGGGGGTCAAAAGTTTCTAGACCACTATACCATGTATTTCTAATGAAGCGTGGCCTGGGAACTTTTGACCCTCCTCATGTACGTGCTTCGAGCTCCAATAAGGTTTTACGGTAGTGGCGTTTCCACATTGAATGTACAATACAAATTTGTTGGCAGTGTATTTCTTTTCGTATGCGTATCTTTCATGTGTGTATATGTTATACTTTTAAAGGCACCACCTTTTGACCAAAAGGAATAAATTTTTCATGCTTGTCCTGTATAGCAAGGTAGCACCCCAGAAATTATAGAGTATATGTGAATTGCGTACCAATGACTCCCACCAAATATTCGCTCAACAAATGCAAATTCCTAATGCTAATTGCAAATGCAAATTGCATATCAATAACTCGCACTTATTATTTGCTCAACAAATACAAAGCAAGCTAACAATTCTGAAAAAGAATTCGAACGACGTTGACATCGTTCGTATTGCCCCGCATTCATTTTGTATGTTTATGTAAGTGGTTCGTTACACCTATAACCACTGCCTTGTGCGAATCGCTGCCGAATGTCTGGGAACGTTCCAGATTATTTTAGAACCTTCCTTCAAGACTTCGTGCTGCACGCGAATGATAGTTTAATCTGAATCTAACTCGGCCACCAACAATAACACTGGGCCCCACCGCGGTGGTCTAGTGGCTAAGGTACTCGGCTGCTGACCCGCAGGTCGCGGGTTCAAATCCCGGTTGCGGCGGCTGCATTTCCGATGGAGGCGGAAATGTCGAGGCCCATGTGCTCAGATTTGGGTGCACGTTAAAGAACACCAGGTGGTCAAAATTTCCGGAGCCCTCCACTACGGCGTCTCTCATAATCATATGGTGGTTTTGGGACGTTAAACCCCACAAATCAATCAACAATAACACTGGATGCTTCGACGCAGCGCGTATAAAATGCCGATGCGCTTTACTGCTGCTCGGATATCACTCGACACTCGAGGATTGCTCTCGCCACTTTCTCGGCACAGGTTGAATTGCTCGCAAATAGCTATTAACGATATCAGATTTGAAATCAACAACAAATGGACATGGGCAGGGCACGAAGTGCGTAAGCAGGAAAACCGCTGGTCATTAAGGTTAACTGACTGGATTCTCAGAGAAGGCAAACACGTGAGAGGAATAGAGATTAGGTGGGCTGATGAGATTAAATAGCTGGCAAATATAACGTGGCAGTAGAAAGCACAGGGTCGGGTTGGTTGACGGAATTTACGGGAGAAGCTTTTGCCCTGCAGTGGGCGTAGTCAAGCTACGGCTGCTGCTGCTGCTGTCGATGATGATGATTATTATTATGAATAATTGCTTTTGCCTGCCTTCTTTAGCTTCCTGGCACAAGCTGACTCAAATAAAGAGTTCCGTATTTTCCAGTCTCACAAAGCTTTAATCTACATAACAACCACGTGACAACATGAAAGCTCCGCGCAAAACCAGACAGAGAACCATGTGTTCACCTTTTTCGGTGGTCACTAAGTGACATGTGGCTTGACGGTATATGATGCCACAGAAGACCACGAAGTTTACGAGGACTTTTTTGAAAGCGTGACTACGCGTAACAATTAAGTACTTTCCGCGCTTTGCAGGAACATGGCCGATATGGGCTGTTGTTTTTGCTTCGTATTTTAATGGCTGGCGTATTGTTTACGAGGCAATTTACAGGGGTAATGTATCGCTATAATTCCGAGTGGAAGTTATTTATTGGTGGTAGTTGCTTCATAAGCCCCAACGGCATTCGCGTAAACATCGCTTGTGATTGTCTCTTCACATCCACAACGTATATAAGCGACTGAACGTTATACGTTAACTATGACGACTTCAAGAAAGTGCGAGCCATGGTTTTTTTATCTATTCAACTTCACAACCGAAATGGAAAAAAGGAAAGAGTATCGTTCGTATCTTTTACTTAACGTGGCAGCGTTTTTCGTTCGAGGTTGGGGCATTGTGCGATACACAAAAGATATATATCTTCGGTTATACTGTTAGCCATCACGTGGAACTGATTTGCGCTTTCTCTTTATTTTGTCACTCGTACCTGCAGGACGTTGTATGTTTTCCCTATTTTTTTATTCTTTGTGAGTCCCCTCTTTCCTTTAATTACTACTTGTCAATTCAAGCAGAGGCTAATTCACCCTATGATTTCCTTCGATGCCTGCATTTCCGATGGAGGCGGAAATGTTGTAGGCCCGTGTGCTCAGATTTGGGTGCACGTTAAAGAACCCCAGGTGGTCGAAATTTCCGGAGCCCTCCACTACGGCGTCTCTCATAATCATGAAGTGGTTTTGGGACGTTAAACCCCACATATCAATCAATCAATCAATCAATCAAATAATCAATCAATTTCCTTCGATGCGTCCTTGAACGTCGTGCGATTCTTACTGCTGTTTATTGCGTCGCTATAAAAAAGCCAAATCCGTAACGGCCAGGTATATCATCCCAAGAAAAACTGCCACAATTGATATTTATTTCGTGTAGAGCGATCCCTCTACGATAACCATTTGTTTGTTTGTCCTGTCGATGGAATAACGCCACGTGCAGTCTGGCTCAAGGACGATCCAGCACAGTGACTGGGCAGTTGTAAATGTCATCCCATAAGCACCGGTTATGGGATGAAGAGCGGTATCTGTAGTGCCATTGGCACCGCGGTGATTTCTTGGGATAGCATGATTTACCGCGAACAGGTGTTTTTCTCGTCTACTTGAGAGTCACAGGGCTGGGCCACGTAAGTAGTACTATGAAATTGCTCTTGTCCCTGGGAAGCTTCCTTTCGTTCACACGCCCTGCGTTGTATACGTAACCATAAAGACCATAAAGTGGCCGAAATCACCACTGCGGCTTTGTTTGCTGTGATTACTCTGCGTGGGATCACTTCGGAGCACTATACTAACATTGGTTACGAATCATTACACGCTACAAGGCTGTAATGAACACCATAAGTATATCAACAAGGCTAAGTATTGTACGAGTTGATATGCGTTACCTTTTATGGACATGTAAAGGGTTGCAGCCATGAAACGCTCCCGTCACCTCCTCCAAGCCGGCCTTCGCTACAGTGACATTGACAGTTACAACCGCTGGATACACGAAAACAGATTCCACAAGACACTACTTCACTTCATACACAACACCGGCCTAACAGCCCACATTTAACAAAAAATATTATGCCTTAAAGACAAGTCTTTGTCGCAATAAAAAAAATAGCAGTTCTTCGGGAACGTTGGTGATGCATGACAAAAGGTAATAGAGCGGCGATTAGGTTCTAGGGTGTCACTTGGCATTCGCTTAGAACATTTTACTAACGCTTGTAATGAAGCATTATAGATTATAAGGCTAATACAATCAGTCTATATCAGCGAAGCTAAGTATAGGACAGGTTGGTATATATTGCAAGGACGCTTATTCGGACAAGCTTGTGATGCATATCAAAGGCTTACAGTGTGAAAAGTCACTGGAAACTACGCAGATAAAGAAGTTTAACTAGCGTGACCGACAGGAACTAATAATACGACAAAGGAGGAGCTAATGCGACCACGCTTCGTCTGTTGAGTTTCTTCACTTCTCTACTCTGTGTTGTCTTCACCGCGCTGTAAGCTTTTGACTTTGTATGCATACGCATTCAAATACAAAACAAAACCACGGTAAAACGAATGCCTGTAAGAGACTGCAGGAACGAACAGTGCGAAAGCGGAAGTACATAGAAACCGAGCACTATTTTTTTTTTCGCCCTAATTCGCAGGGTCTCCATAAATGTCAGGAAATTTGTTCATGACAGCGAATTATATCCTCCTTTGAGTTTTTTGTGTTACTAAAAATTATTTCAACCTCATTTCTAACGAAGTCATTTCTTGATACCGCCTTGGTGTATCCCGCCTGAATAATACATCCAGTATTTTTTTCCTAATATGAATGATAAAGGTGTTACAGCTAGCAATCGTAGTCTCCAACCATGGGACGGTACCTGTGACGAATAATTACTGTAACATATTAAAACCAATGTTTAAAACAATATACCTCGATGTTTTTAGTTAGGATGAACATTTTAAGAACTGCTAAGAGAGATTTCTTTTTATTCTTGCAAGTCAAAGTGAGTACACCATAGTTAACAAACATTGTATGCATGGAGTGTAATAACTACTGCCACTTTGTAGTTTTTCTCTGTTTTTTAGGTTTTATTTCGACCATGGCTCTCGCGGTAAGGTTTACTAGTTTTTCGTATATACCTACTGCTTTGTTGTGTTTTGTTTTAAGTGTCACATATGATACATATGTACATATATATATCAGTACCGAGCAGGCACATATTCCTTGCTTATTGTGCGCCAAAATAACGCGCATTCATGTTTTAGTTCAACCTTTTTATTTTAGAAAAGTCTGGTAATACTTTTATACAGCACACCTAACGCGATCGCGAAGAAACACTAAAAGATAAGACAGCTTTACGGTGACTAGGTGCTACTTTCGTTGAACTGACAATGCTTTTCGACTCCAAGCTGAAGCGCACTACGATGTTATCCAACGTATCCTTACCGGGGGCACACCTAAATAACGATAATTCGAACGCACAAAACGCGGCGCATTCGTGGGTAGAATTACTGTACATGCTACCGTTAGGTAGCGGAGTTGCGCGAAGAACCGCCTAAATTCACACGTATGCGGCGAAGCCACACTCGGTTTCTGTCGGCGGCATGCCCAGCGTTCTCTGTACCAGCGTGTCGCTCACCGGCTAAGAACTTGACTGGTGATGACTAGCGTCAATCCAGTTTGCCACAGCTGGAGCGTAGAAAAGTAGGCCGATCACGAGATTCTCTGCGATGTAAAGTGGCGTTTAGGAGGAAAAAATGCAACTCTGCTACATAAAGGTAGCAGATGCATTGTGCACTAATTCTATTTACAGGCGCAGCGCAACAGATCAACGTACCAGCTGGGGTTGGCATCAGATACACGCTAGCGCAACAAGTATAGGAATCCCGGAGGCGGCAAGACAAACGCAGCGTATCCTCGCTTCTTCACTAGATGGCAACACTTTACCACCGCGTGACAATTGACGCGCGAATATCCACGTGTTTTGGATTTGAGAACCCTGCCACGTCGACGCAAGTTAAAAAGAAGAAAAAAAAAACAACAACAATATTATGCGCATTGACCGCTAACCATGTTTAGGCCACTGAGCAATCCCTCTCGTTAAAGTTCCTTCATTTTAAGCCAAATCCAGTGTTTTTTCGGCGCCGATGGATCTCGGTGATAATCGCGTTGTACGTTAGTCTACACTCGTTGACGTCATTGATTCAAGATTTCAGGTTTCAGAGATGCGCAGATTGCTTACAAATGAAAAGAATCGAGACACCATAGTTGAACGAAAATTTTATCCTGGTCGTAAAAATACGGCGCCGTCTTCGATAAGTGAGTCCGGTGAAGACCCCTTCATCGCTGGACTATTTATAACAACAAACTTTATGTACATACTGAACTAACTACAGCGCAAAATGGCAGCAAATAATAATAATAAAACGGAAGAATGACCCTCAGTGGGACCATGAGCAGCAGTGATTTCTACAATGCGCTGCGGCGATAGCCACGATAGCCATGGTTTAGAAACGCATGTACATACATGGCGTCACCTCCGTTCACATGAATGAGTTTTCAAGCGGAATGTCGGAACGATAAATATTCTACGTCACACATTCTGTCTATACGTCAAAGCTGCACGAACGCTACGTCAGAGCTATGTGTCAGAGCTGTACATCGAGCTGTACGTCTGCGCGTCGGAGCTGATTTAGAGTTATTACGCTTGTGACAAGTAATTCGCCCGTGGCAGAAGTAACCGACACAATAAGCCGTACGAGCGAAGTCTGTATTTATCAACTGAGGTGACGTTGCTCCACTTCAACTCGCTGTATATTTGCTTCAATGTCCGAACTGTTGTAGGTCGAATATTGTGATGCTATGTTTGATTTCAAAATTGTTGATGTGTTGTGTGATACACGGGTATTTCCACGATGTTTGCGTATCCACATTGGAGACAGTAATTAGATAGCAGGGTAACCGTTGGGTGGTTTCGATAACGAGCCAGAATTCAAGCCGAAAGTAGCCAGACTAGTGATGCTGCTTAATTTCATCACCAGAATTGTTTCCAAATAAAATAGACGGGTTATACGAGTAGAGTTTTTATTTTGAGACGATAAATATTACCATTTTAAATAAGCAAGACCACAGACCATAACAGTTTCCAACGGCCCCTGGCGTTAAACTCGGACTGTTTACTCTGAACATATCCTCCGAGATTGCGCAGCCCGCCAGCTCGCAATCTCAGAGGCCATGCTTTGCACCTTTAGCCGCAGAAAGCTGTGAACCAATTAAAGTCAAAGCATGTCATCGCTTCATTTATATTGCTTTAACGCGTCAGCGTTATAAAGCCCGATTCGCAGGAATTCCGTTGTCAGCGTCTGTGTCTGCCGCAAGAGTTGACTATCCTGTATTAGAATGAAGAACTCAGAGCGCACCTATGTTTGTTTTCAACGATTCAAGGAGCGAGTGTTTTGAGCCCACAATACTGGAAATTAAGACGGTATGGACTGCCATGTGTCTCGGGGAAAGTGCTTATTCCCTTAAAAGGAGAAAAGCCAGAAATAAAATGAAATTTACCTTTCTTCGGAATGTAAACTTCTACCACCCATCATCCTTCTGGTGACAACAATTTCGTTTTGGCGCTTTTTCATTTAATGCTTCTTTTATTTATAAATTCTACCCTTGTTCATATATGCAGGAGTTTGACTTCGTTTGTGCGAGAGAATCATACGTTTGCATGGCTTTTTTTTTTTTTTTTTTTGCGAATGTTCTAGAGCATAGACGATAAAGGGCATTACTCATTGTCCCGTTTGAGAAACTTGACATCTGGCCTATCAGATGGCGGAATCCTCAGGGTCCACCACTTAGTAAAGGTCACGTGGTGAGAGTACCCCAGGTTGCTGAATACCATACCAGCCACAAGGCGACCAATGGTGAATCTTTTATTTATTCCTCAACTCTTTATTACGTTACCGAAAGTCCTGGCTAGGATTTCATTTAGGGGAGGCATTTTGTGTGTATCAGATTTGATGTGCGTCTCCGTCCTGGCTTGAGGTAGACCGATCGGTAAAATGAAAAAGCCTCTGAATTAGTTCAACTCTCCCTCTTTCGTCCTTCGAACAAAAACCACTGTTTGCAAAAGCACAACACTTACCTGAAGTCGGTGCTTCTGAAGCTGATGATCAGAGCGCGCACAATTGACACGAACACGCGGTAAAGTGCCATAACACTTTATTTAGATGTGAGACCCTATACTCGCACGATATCTTCATCACGAGTTGCCCTCTATGATTTATTGTCTACGACACGACAGTGCGGAATAAATATGAAAGCGAGACTAAATAAAAAATAAAGAGGCGAGGACAGGTAGCTCTTTTTGGCTCTCTCCGACAGACCAACAGCCGGAATATTCTAAGATACCAGCGGGCCACCGTCGACGCCTATGAGGGTTAAGATGAAACACACACCGCGCGTCAAAGCAAGCGACGAGACATCACAGAAAAACAAAAGAGGGCCAGGGAGGAAAAGGCAAACAGTTTGTGCACACGCACCGGCCCGGTGAGTACGCAATGTCCAAGGTATTTGTAAAGATCACAGTCGACGTCCGAAGTTCCGTTGTTGAAGCATAAATTAGATGCGGCACACGACAACCGTGCTCAGGTGGGTGATGACAGCCCGGCACCGATGCCGCAAACGACCTGCAAAGAGGGAACGAATCCACCATTTGAGAAATCGAAGTCTTCGAAAAACGAATGCATTGAATCACTATTTGCTAAAGTGGACGGGCTTATTTATTTATTCAGATACCCTAAAGTCCCCGAAGGGCATTACATAGGGGGGGGGGGGGGGAGAACAATGTGTTGAGTACATTTCGATTCAAGAGCAAACACAGTCAAGAGCGGGCATGTAACAAAAAACGGTAGAAAAGCAAACAAACAAACAAACAAAAATAAATGGAAAAGAAATACAAAGCAAGCGCACATAGTACATGGCTCTGATAATAAAAATCGCTTCAAGTGGCTTACAAACAAATCGTGATTATGAATTGTGGCAATATCTTCTGGTAATCGATTCCAATGAAAGATGGCCAAGAACAACGGGGATTGACGAAGAAGATTAGTACGGGCAAACAAGGGGAGGACTTTGAAAGCGTGATCTAGACGCGGAAAAATGCGATGGGCAGGTTTGATATGCGATGCAGCAAATGACGACGCACTATGATAGAGCCGGTGGAAGTGACACAGTAATGCTAGTATTCTTCGTTTTTCCAGGGAGGGCAGCTGTAGAGATTCTTTAATGGCAGTTATGCTAGATGTGCGGGAATAGTTCTTAGTAATAAGACGTGCTGCTTTATTTTGCAAGGCCTCCAGTCTGTTAAGTATGCCTGGTTTGGGTTCCAAATAATAGACGCGTAGTCGAGTTTGGATCGAACTAATGAAGTATAAGCTAAAAGTTTAGTTGACTGACTAGCTAAATACAAATTTCGTCTGATGAAACCGAGTGTTTTACTTGCCTTGGAAATTATAGCATCAATGTGTTCATTCCACGTATGGTGGAATGCATTGACATGCATGTGACTATTATAACACAGTGTCCTTTGACAGTTTCACTACATGCCCTTTATTTTCCGGGTTAAGTGATGAGGAAATAACTGGCGATAAATTACCGCTTCAATTTGCACTAACATTTACACGATTTTGAGAGCAGGCTGCTACTATTGATTGAGAGCAAAATGTCAATAACTCGCGTTATGAACCAGTTTGCCATATGACCTCCAGTGCATTTGCGAAGGTGAATGTGTGGTGCCACTCGTAATTATGTCATAACGTCGAGTGCAAGGCTCTAGTTCATCCATAAACTTAACGTGGACAACGCGAGAATTATTTATTACGCATGACATTCACAGTATTCTGGGTGACAACTTACTCTACAGTACAGACAGACAGACATATAACTTCATCGTACTCTACAGTATGTTGGAGATAAATGGAATGTGTTTCGACAGTTTGGCTAGCACACTGCTTCAAGGTTTTCCTACGAAGTGTGGGAATTAGTGAGAATCTAGAATTGCGTGTCTACAGAATAAATAATGAAATTGCCAAGACATAACGCAGAATTAGAACCCGCATCTGCAAAGAACGCGCCGAAGCTAAAGGCCTCACGAAGGCCGCGCAGGAGGTAGTGGTTTGTTCGGTACAAGTAAACAACCGACAGGTAAAAACAACATCCCAGAAAACAGTGTGCAAAGCGTCCTGCGCTGCGTTGAGTCCGGTGGTCCTAAAACATTCTGTCTCTTACTTCGCTATTTAAGAAATACCAGGTCGACACTGACTACAGCGCTAATCAGTGCGTGCAACAGTGATCACTCGATACAATTGTGCCGGTGACAACGTAATAAACGGGGGGGCCCTGCATAAAACTAAACAAAAGCTACAAGACCCAACAGAAGGCGGGGAGATGTGCTAAAACGAGGGCGGTTGCCAACTCTAACAAAGAGCACGAGCGAGGTGGCGACGGCAGCGACCAAGGAGGTTCCGTTGGCGCGCCTCCACGACGCACAAGGAAGCGAGCCAGCGTGCGTCGATAACCGCCGCTGCCACGGTCGTCTCTCCACCGCTTCCTCTTTCCAGTCGCCGTCCTCGCTAAGCGCAGGCGACGAGGGCAAGATGAGAACTTGCACGAGCTCCAAGAGGACGCGCTCGACGACTACGCCGTCAGTTCCCGGCCTCTCCCGAAGCAAGGGGCCGTTGCCGAGAACTCATCTTCGTACTGAGTCTCTCTGTTGGAGCTGGCCCTGTTTTAACGTTTAAGCCTTTTCTTATTGTTGTCCTGCTCTTCATTTTTCCTTTCTTACACCGTGAGGCACGCCGATCGACCTGGGTGCAGCTGACCAGACTGGTTCTGGCAGAGACCCGCGGCACAGCTTTTTAACGCTTACATAATAAAAAAGAGGACACACACAGCTAAGGCGGTTGCATCAACATCATGAGCGAACTGATTGGGAGAGAGGGGACAACGGCCTGAATGTGATGGGTCGGCACGTTTAGAGAGGCTAGAGCAATTCCTTGTGCTCCGGAGAAGCTAGACTCGTTTAAGAGAGCACGCGCAGTGCGCTGACACGTGGCCCATCGAGCTTGGGAAAAAAAAAAAAAAAAAAAAAAAACGCCGCACTGCACTGTTTCGTACCTACATAGTGTCAAAACTGGCATTGTATGGGGTACCTTTCTAAGAGTATGCTGACAAAGGTCAGCAGTTTTCTTAAAATAATCACGAAGTGAATTGGGAGTTGAGTCTTGGCGTAAAAAGAATACGATGCGACACCCTCGTGCGCTCGCTTCCTAAGGATCGCTGAACTACTTCTCGCGATAAGACGAGGCAACTCACAAAATACGAATCGACAAAACAACTTATCTACAAAACAAAGCTCAACGTTAGCTCTATAAGCAGCTTTGGGAGCCCCATACTCTTGCTTGCGGTGTATTTAAGAAACGCTATCGCCACCAACGTACGGGCGGGGTATAAACAAAGAGGAGGGTGGGCCCTCGGCCCGCCCTTAGCGACAAGTTTCAGCAACAAAACAATCCGCTCCGAACTAACAGAATCACGTCGAAGCAATTCCTTACTACAAATTTCCGATATTCATTAATATTCTGCCCCGAAAACGGTGGTGTTGAACGCCAGGTGCTGAAGCAGGTAAACTGCGTTGTTGTGGACTTTTCAAGGACGTTCCCGCCAGAGGCGGGAGACGAAAATGGCGCTAGCAACAAAGGACGCACGCAGCGTACACAATAACATTGCCGCGCGACTCGTGCATAAAAGCGTTTTCGTTGACGACAACTATTCTAACGATTTCCAAAACTTATGCGACATTCAGCGAAAAATAACGAAACGGCAAATCGGAACGCGCTCTTACCAGACTTCAATGCCGGTTGCCGCCCGAGTTCCTGCGGTTCCTCTCGGTGTTGGCCATTTTCGTGACTAGCTTGCGAACGTGTCCACTTGGGTCATGGTGGTTGGTGTGCTCCGAAGCCTCCCTCTTCGACCTCTGCTTGCCGCTGTGGCCCGCATACAGGAACTTGTCGTGGTCGAAGTTGTAGTGCTCGTACTCGTCAAAGTGGCTTTCAGACATCTTCAACGACTTGCCTGTTGCAGCGACGGGAACTTCGACGAAGGTACTAAACGGTCGCAGAAAAACTCAGAAGCAGGTAGGAATGGCCAGGCAATCGAACTTGCGAGTTCGCAGGCTCGAGTTTGGAACGCGGCAAGGGATCGCTTCGAACGCTCCGCTCAGAGACGGTTCTCCGATATACGCAAACGCAGGTCCGCGACGGCGCGTTTATGTTGCCTTCCCGGGAGTGACGTCACCGCTCGAGCCAAAACAAACTACAAAGCGCAAAATGGGAGCAAACGCGCCGCTCGCCATCTGGCGCCGACTCTGATAAGCTCGGCGCTGAGCTTGCCCGGGCTCGCACGGCGCGCGTTCGACGGCGTTGCCGGCTTTTTCCGATGTTGTTTTTTTCGTTCGAATTCTTGATTTTGTGCACGACGGTCTGTGACGGCATCCGCTCGGTGCAGCGACGTGCGCTGCTGCAGCAAAACAGAGGAGCTCTCGTCTCTCCTAGCCACGCCAGACGAACCGGCAACGTACACGTACACGATATGGGAGACTATATTCTAGAACGTTTGCTCGCCCGCAGCAGTAAATAAAAACAAACGTGACTCACCTCCGGTAACCTTGAATGGAAGGGCGTCCGCGTGACTACAGTAAGAAAAGCGTCCATACGGGCAATGTGCAGGTGTTTTGATTGCGTACGTGGAGGCGAGAAGGAATTCACCTTGTGCGCTGACCTCGCTCGCGGAGTTGCGCTTGCAAGACACACTGTGAATAGCGTCTGTATTGTTCCTGGACTGACGTCGATGGTTAGGTGACTCATGGTCAGCTCCCGTCTGGTTAGCACTGCCGCGTGCTTGAGATAAACAAGAGCACGTGCCTTATACAGCTTTCGAAATGTTCGTGTGTTATGGAACAGTAAGAAGTAGTTCGCAGCTCTGCTTATCTTGCAATACTTATATGCTATTGCGTCATTGCATTGGATTTTCCCGAAATCACATGGCGTGCTTTCAATATGCCAGCATCCCTTGCGGAAAGGCGAGGTAGCCTTTTCTTTTTTTTTTCGTGACTCTACGATGAATTAGTTATTTGTTGTGAAGTATGACAGCTCAAGCAATGATTCGGTGCAGTTAATGGGCGATTTAATAGTGCATGGCTCAATGCCAACCTCCAAAACAGAAATGAACTGGAATAATAATTTAGTAGATAGGACCAGCATATGCAGAGCATGAACGTGGTTGTAAGTTAGAAAACCCGCTGCATTTATTTTAGACGTAAAAATATAAATGATAGTTGAGTGCGGGTCGGTGCACGTCAGAGGAAAAAATAATACCGAGTCTAAAAATGTTGAATTTTTGAACGTTGGCAAGTGATTAACAAACGAAGGTTATCTTTCTAGGATACGACAACTTGCCTTTTCAGTAAAGAGATCAAAAAGGGAAATGTTTAGCGCAAATATAAAAACGTTTTGGTGCGTTGATGAGAATATAAAACAGGGTTCCACAGCGGCACATTCACTCGCAGCTATTGTCTCTTTTTTCAACCTTTTCTGAGTCATTTCAAGCTGAGCGATTAACAGACGAAGCATGCATGGAATGTAAACACTGCACGAAGCATATTTCAATAACATTCATAAAGGGTTAACTGTGCTATAGCTCCGTAAGAAGGTCTGTTCTGTATCAAAGAAGTAACAAACACAACTTTTAACGTGGCGGGGCAGGTGGCCGTGTAACCGTATCGCAATGTAAACAACCATTTTCGGTTCACACGCAGTACAGAAGCAGTGGCAGTTGTTACGCGCCATGCTTCTTGACGTCTCCGGAAGCTTCCAGCCGGGTGTTCAGCGTAACTAAAACAAAATTGCAAAGCCGGGCACAGTTTTCAGAGCTGCAACGCCGAGGCGGGGTGGCGGAACAAGTCTCTGCAAGTTTCTGGGTACCCTGATGTTGCTGCATGCAGGAAAACGGTCGTCAGATGCCCCTCGCCGGATGCGGGGGAAGGCTGCTGCTCGTGATGTAAATGTTTGTTCTCGCAAATGTCTGACGTAAATGTTCGATGTCGCACACACACACACACACACACACACACACACACACACACACATATATATATATATATATATATATATATATATATATATATATATATATATATATATATATATATATATATATATATATATATATATTACCCTAAGAGTTCTTTCTTTTTCTACACACTATTCATAATATAACCTCACACTTCGCTACTTATACGGACAAAACACCGCGCGCGACACTGCTTCGGCGTTCCTGAAAGTCGCTTTCATGTTTAGCGGGGGTGGATCTATAATCACCGCGGCCCAGGCGGCTGCAACAATAGTTGTGAGCCAATCGTTATCCGCAATCTCGTCTATGCTGTGTTCATCGACTACTGATTTGTTGTGGGCTGCTGGCTTCCATTATTGCCGTCGTGACTTCCTTGTTGTCTTTTGGGCTTTTATGCATACACCTGCACGTTAGTCAGTCAGCCCGAAGTTCGCGTGAATCCCAATTTATAGCGTCTAACGTTATATCAATTGTGGTAACATAAAGAGGAAGAAAGTTTAAGCGGAAAGACAGGGAGGTTAGCCAGTTCTCAGACCGACTGGCTACCCTGTGCTGGGGAAAGGGGTGAGGGTAACATAAATGTTCTCATATAGCCTTATGATGTTGTTACGCGCAGGAAGTAAATCTGGAGAACCGTGCAACTCGTGCGAGTTCTAAACACGTTTTCGAGTGTGAAGCCTAGAATGAGCAATGGAGTCTGCTCGAAGGTCACAGCAAGTTTGCAAAATGAAGGAGGTCACACGTAAATGCGCGTGTGTGTGGGAATGCAGTAATAGCCAGTTTATACTTTCGCTAGGGCTCCTACAGAGACATTGTTTTCCGAACACCTGGCACATTGAATACACCTCCCATCAACAAGGACTTACGTTGTTTCTCATTGGAATGACTGAAACACCTCCACGGTTGCACCAGGTTTAGATAGCAGCCAAGTGTGAAAACTCATCCGCGCGAACCTTGTGAGAGCACTCCCAATATTTCAAATGATGAAACAACGTTCGTCATTGTTGTCGACGAATGAATACTAAGAAATACAGACAACTCCGTAGAAAAAGAAAGAGCTCTTAGGGATATATATACTTTGCGCAGCATAGTTCTCCATTTCTGTATCTCGATGTATTTGTATTTCAAATAGTTTTATCGAAAGTGTCGATGACAATGGGAAATTTACTTGGTACTTTGCATTACGCAAGTCTCAGTTCCTGCAGAAAGGTGTTTCACAAAACGGTAACGCGAGGGCGAGCTATAGCCGTCTGTCTTGGCAAGCCTCGCTGATTTTTAGTCATTGCGTTAGTGTGCGAAGGACGTTGCCGCCGATCGAAGTGACTGTAGTGTTAGCAAAGGAACGCACTGACTTGCAGCATGCCGCGTTCTTCAAGTAATGAGCGTCCTTATTTTCGCCTCCCGTGTTTATTTATCCCATACTGCAGCCCACAGGTTCCTTACCTGACAGGAAATATGGTTTAGAAGAATATGAGTTGGAAAACTGCCTGTAATTTATGAGAAACACAATTCATAGAGCAGTATTCCAGATTCAGTGACAGTTGAAGGGCTGAGTGGTTGAAATTTCTGGAGCCGCTTTCCTTTCTTAATATTTACATTGCAATTTGGTTTTCACACACACACACACACACACACGCACGCACGCACGCACACACACACACACACACACACACGCACACACACACACGCACACACACACACACACACACACACATACACATACACATACACATACACACACACACACACGCACACACACACACACACACACACACACACACACACACACACACACACACACACACACACACACACACACTGTTTATTGCACTATATAGAGCGTTTAAAAAAGAGGGACACAGTGGTATAACCCAAAACAACTTGTATATTCATATTGGCCGATCCACAGCTCTCTTGGAAGAGGGATAGCGACATTAGAGGGACAGAACAACACTGGATGCTTTCAACATCCGTTGTCAGAATATTGTTGGAAAGTAGACAGGAAAGCGCTTGCTCTTTTTAGCAAGTTAACAAGATCACCGAATAGACGAAGAGTATCTCTACATAGCAGATGGTTCGCCGTGCACATTTAGTCTCGAAAAGCATGTGTTGCAGCAGCAGCTGGCAGAGAAGTCGCTTTCTATAGAAATCTCCGGCGTCGTCTCTCCTGCACTGTGTCTGCGACGTGACCTATACATCTCGCTGTGTTACTCACTAAACAGCCGGCCAACTTTACAATTCATCATAGTTCCCGATGGTGCAGTCACGAATTCGATTGTCGTTGTCAGTGTATAGGATATGACAAAGCGTTTGTCCTTGTCTCTGTGTCGTCGTTTTGTTCTCGCGCTATAACTATCGTCATGCCATACCAACTAGCCCAAGCTGCCACATTACATTGCGGGCGTTCTTAGTCTTATCTGTGGTCTGCGTCACGCAGGCATGTACCACGTTTGATACACATAAGCTATGCTTACCTGCCCCCAGACGCCCACATCACCGAACCGCTATTTCATGTGTCCGAGCCAGGGAAGCGAAAGTGAAACGCCGGCGTAAGGAGTTTGATGCACTGCTCGGAGGAGGAAACAGTAGAAACTGAGCGAGAAAGACGTCCCTGAACAGAACACAAGTAATCACGAAAGATGATGATGATTTGTGGGGTTTAACGTCCCAAAACCACCATTTGATTATGAGAGACGCCGTAGTGGAGGGCTCCGGAAATTTTGACCACCTGGGGTTCTTTAACGTGCACCCAAATCTGAGTACACGGGCCTACAACATTTCCGCCTCCATCGGAAATGCAGCCGCCGCAGCCGGGAATCGAACCCGCGACCTGCGGGTCAGCAGCCGAGTACCTTAGCCACTAGACCACCACGGCGGGGCTAATCACGAAAGAGATAAGGTGATTATTAAAAATAGTGCTGAAGGGCAGATGAGAGAAGATGAAAACAAAATAGCACAGGGGAAGTAATGAATTATAGCTCCATAATTTGTGCTGTATTCACATTGTATGGAAGTTCTTTTGATTTTTGGTGTTATTGAGACGCTGCAGAATTGCTTAATGTCGTTTTTTACAGAGTAATGCAGTTCAACTACGCCTAGCAGTGCGCCGAAATACTAGGATGAGAGAGTTCCAAATAACAAATATTTGTCTCTTTTGTTAATCTGTTTTTTACTACATCTATCATGGTTTGCAACCGTAGCCGATGGGTTCGCAAGGCGTATTCTCCAGTTCGAATGAATTTTCGAGGACTCATGTGGATTTTCAGCAAATTTTCGAGGTGTGCGTCAGCCCTTCTGTGCTTGCGCTGCAAATACTTTCGACACGCCCTGATTGGGTGATATTAGAACACTGTACCGTCACATCTATTTCAACTGCTTTTATTTTTACTCGATACTGTATTATTGCTTTCATTTCGTAGCAGACAGCTCTTCCACAAAGACCCTGAGAGTAGGCCTCATAACATGAATCGCTTAATAACAAGTGTTCACACATTGGAATGCGATCGACAAAATGATTACGAGGACTCGCGATGGAGGAAGAGGAAGTCAGAGCGACGTTTTTATTAGCTTAGCTGAAGGAGAAAGTGTACGAGGCAGACACAATAAACAATCCTGTACATAACACAGAACGTGGACATAGCGTGACACATCTACACTGTCAGAAAAAGCCCTGAGATAAAAGCAAAAACAGAAAGAAATGACGGGGAACTAACCCGCAGCCGGCCAGCCTAAAATGGCGGCTCTAGCCGCAGGCCGTTTAACACGGAATATTCCGTTCGTTACACTACGTAATTACATGCTTCGCGAATAGCTTACGGGAGAAGGAAACACCGCTTTCTGTGAGTACTTGATATAATGCAACGACTGCTGTCATTTAGCGAATTCTTGTCATAGATCTTGTTCTTGTTGACTTTCTCTTGTGGCTCATACCCATGCATTGTGGGGGAGTGGCCAATAATTAAGTAGTCTTATAAAATATGATTCTATTTTAGAGTTAAGGAAGTTATAAAATGAAAGTGTTAAAAATTTTAGAACGAAATTTTGATGTTAGCTGAAATGTACCCGTACTCTAAATCTTTTGTAATAGTAATAAAGAATAACCTACATAAAAAGCTAACTTAAAAAAAGAAAATAAGTTATGCATATGTCGACACAGAAGGATAATAATGTATACTCGTTTGTTTGTCTTTTGGTTTCATTCAGATAATTCCTAACTGGCACGCAAACTTTCGCACTGGCAAACCCAGAAATAGAGGCTCCAAAAAAAAAAAAAAAACAGAATCACGGGCATGAATAAATTTATTCCAGTAGCACGTAAAGGACTTTCAGAGTTGGATGACTGCAAAAAACTGACACAAAGGTAGCAAAAATTGGAGCATGCGCGCTCTTTGCATGTGGTATGCTGCTATCGTTTTCTTAAAAAAAAAAAGAAGTCATATGTGCGAGTTTCGCGCAATGACTGGTTTATACCACACCCTTCACAATGCTATTCTGAACGGCGTGTTACAAATCATGCGGATGTTTTATACACGCAGCGGCAACCCGAGAACTATGCCAGTGTTGAGTGCTTTTTGTTTAGAAAAATTACAGAACTATCCATATGCGTCATTAGGGAAGTATTATCAAATCACTTTTCTAGGGGCGAAGCTACTTAAGGGACAGCCTTGTCCGGTGATATACCTTCGTCCACACCCCTGCTACGCAGCCAGTGATGTTCCGTACTACGCCGAAGAATTTCCTATTTCGTGGATTCTTCCCTGTAAACGTTGAAGAAATTCCCTGCACAATAGTACCAATCATGCCCCATCAACAATGCTCACACATATATATAATTACAAGTGTCTCACGTATGGCGAGTTTTGAAGTTATGACTAGCCCCTCTACTGCCACATATCAAAATTATGACTTTAATAATTATTATACTGTCAGTACACTGCACATTGTGGGCTTCATGTCTCACACCACCAGCGAACTAGAAATCACTAAGCGTAAATATCAGAAAGAAATCTCAAAGGCCATGCTTGCGAGGTGCATGCGTCAGAACTGATTACAGCAGATGAAGGCGCACTGTGACCGCTAATTATTGGTTGTCGTAAGGGAATATTACGATTCCTGAAAATCGCTGCAGTATAACAGAGATTCCCTTTTTCCCTTTGCCTCAAAATGAAGGACCAAAACTTCCCGAAAAGGGAAAATTCTCTGCACGGAACATCACTGTAAGCAGCTGTGAACAAACACACTGGCGTCATCCGTCCATCCACCCGTCCGTTCATTATACTCGTCGATGACTTCAACGTAGGCACCGTCAACCTTAGCTTCTAGGTTCGCCCACTCATCATTAATTTCGTGGAGATGCGTGGCATTTGTTAGCTTGTTTTTTTTTTTCATCGAAAACACAATTTTATTCTTGATGAAACAAACCTAAGACACGTAAACGAGGGCACGAGATGACACATGACGGCAATATATATGCGCAGACCACCGAAAGAAATCTCGCACATTGGCGGGAAAGTTGACACAAAGTTTAATCACGCATGTTCAATAGTGTCAGGGCCCCTGTCAGTCAGGAGCACGATAAGCTGTTTGTACGGCGAACTTTTTCCCGGCAGTGGATCACTATGAACTAGCTTGCCCTTCTATTGTTCCATCGAGTTGTCATGCTTCTATGCTGAACTCACTCACCTTTAAAGATTGTAAACATTGTAAACGCAGGGACTCGTGATCAGTTTTATGCACTTGTGACCGAATATTTTTATCAATAGGGCGTATATGACTGTATCACTGTATTCTATTGTTCTGTTGACTGCTTGCTGTATTTTGATGTGTGGTTACCACTCCTGTATTGGTCCTGATGAGGACCGACAGTATCTGTAAATAAATAAATAAAGAGATGTCAGAGGAAACTGCGTGTTTTCTCCTTTTGTGTGTATAACTTGATCCATGTCAGGATCTTGTGCAAATTGTTTCTACATTTTCCCGGTAAGAGAAGCTCAGTTATAAGCATTCAAAGTTGGGTGAACTGGTAGCGGAATCGAATCCCGGCTGTGGTGGCTGCATTTTTGATCAAACAGGAGATGCCTGAGGCCCATGTGCTTAGAATCAGTTGGACGTTTGAAGAACCCCAGGAGGTAGAAATTTCCGGAGCTCTCCCCTATGGCATCTCTCATAATCAAATGGTGTTGGCACATTAAACGCCAGTTATTATAAATAAATTTGGTGAGTTGTTGTATTTCATGATTAAATAGAACAGCGCGAAAAATACGTACGCATCCGAACACACATAGGGGGAAAAAAGGGATGATTGCCTCTTTTTTTCTGTTTCTTCCGCTGTGTCTACGTTTTCTTGCGCTATTCAGTTTTGTTATGCGAACCCAGTTAGTTGATGTATTTACATACCCGCAACCATGATCTAAACAGGTGCCAAAAGAGAGCCAGTAGCTTGTATGTACTGGAAGTGGGGTGGGGAGTGTGGGTGAAAAGTTCTCAAGCCACTATCCCATGTATTTCATTGGATGCTTGGCCTGGGAACTTTTGTCTCAGAACTGTACATCATTACATTTTTCATCATTTAAAATCCTGCCGGTGCCATTTCAATTTGCGGTGTCGGCATCTTCAAAGCGTTATCACTTGAAGAATGCGAAAATCATGCCATTGACTCTTTAGAGACGTCACCCAATTACGAATGTTTCATTTCTTTAAAGCTTCCATCTTCTGCTGAAACCCTGTCTTCGAGTTTAACCGTCAAACACTACTGCAGTGCCTATATATTATAACAACACTGACACCCCAGTCTTCCAACTGTGACTTGGTCCTTTTTTTTTGCAAATGATCAAGGGTTCAGTGGTGCCAACCTACACTGCTAAGTCGTTATCTCCCTTAGGAGAAATCAAATGGCTGTGTCTGCGAACACGCGACTATAATACCTCCTTATCGCATCGCGGTGGCAGCTCTCCAGGGGCGTTCGTGGACGGTGACGACGGTTTATCGACTCACCACCTTTAGCTTACCTAGCGTCTTTTCACGCGCTTCTTATCTCAAAGAGACGCCAAATGTGCATCCTCGAAGGAAGATAGCGTTTTCAGAGAAGCAAACATCTAGCATGTTTTATCTTTTGATGTGCATAGAAGTCACCTTCATGCGTGTGGCCCCCTTCCGCACATGTCCATTTGTATATACGAGCTTGTGGCACCGAGAATCGTTCGCGCAGTTGCTCTGACTGCGTCTCTTGATGAGTAATGAGGCGGTCTGTTGGCCTTCGGCACTCACTGCTCGTGTTCAGACGCAGCTGTAGGTGACAAATACATTCTTCATATACTGCTCTCTATTATAAAAGTAAACCCTGTCTTTAAAGGTCGTGAAGGGCAGGAAGGAGAGAAGGCAACGTACTATATAGCTAATGGACGCATGTTCATCTGATACCATTTTCAATCGCAGCTATAACATTAAAACCTCAGTCGGAAGCCCGGTCGCAATGGTGGCCCGACACAATTTTCTTATTTTCAGAGCAGCTGTGAAAGGTACAACACTTTCACGTACATGCATGTTTGCATATCTCATGTGCACTGTACGTGTTTAGCATTTGACACGTATTTGTGGAAGGCTTACTAAGAAGATTACAATGGACAGGAGATAACTGGAATCTAAATTTTAATAGAAAGAAAACCCACTTCTTATGGTTGGCAAAGACAACAGTGTTATGACGTCATGTGAACATCAATGAACAGCGAAGAAGGCGCGCATTCGACTCCTCATTAATAGACTCGGCACACTCGTGGTATCGACAGAAGTCATCAGCGATTCCGCGGTGCTGAAGCAAAACAACAAAGACAGCATACAAAGCACTGAAAGCTATGTGCCCTTTTATTAAATTACAGGCGTGCGGTACACCTCTTTCAACATTGTGCGCGTGTACAAGGGTGTGGGGCACCGAAAGAAACGGGAACAACGTGGTGCGCTGTTTTCATCGCGATCTGACAATAAAAGGATGCTGGAAATGTTCTTTATTGCGTCATGGATCACTCTAGTGGGTTTCTCTTACCATCCGGGCTGCAACCGCTTGAAGAGAAATGCGAAACAGCAGAGAACGTAGATGCCGGACTGTTCGCGTTTCTTCCCACTGACCTTGTACGTCTGTCTACGTGTGTAATTGTTTTTACCACTGCGTTTTCTTAGAATACCATGCCAACGTTGACATTTTGCTTCACGCATGTTGTGCGCATTGACTTCGAGCTCTTCAGCACGCAAATACAGGCAGCATCGTCTTACAATAACTACGAGTACGTCGACGAATAAGAGAAATAAACTTAGGTAGCCGAGGAAATTGTTCTTTATAGTAATAATACATGTTGATTTAAATGCTTCATTGTACACAAGCGATATTCGAGGAACGAAATGATTTCGTGGCCGCTATTACCCCCCCCCCCCCCCCCCTGTGAAGCGGGCGTACAGGCGCCGCTGCTTCAAGGGAGAAGAAAACAGCCCTGTTATCCAGCTGCTATAGGCTGCCTCGCCACGCAGTCAAGTCGTCGAGATGATTCATAGGAACAGATGCTGACAAAAAACAGCGCGGAAAAGCGAGTATAATGCGGCTTCAAGCTGGGAGTTGTCGTTTCCACTTCTTTTTGTGGGCCTTCGCCTGGCACTGTCGTCCGACTTTGCGACATCTTTCTAGCAAAAGTCGACATATGCAAGGGTGCTCCTGCAGAGCTACTAAAAGGTCAACGTTGGTATGAAGTATCGCACATGTAAAGCCGCAGGCACATATGCATACATACGATTTACTGTACAGTAGATCACCGTGGGATACAGGAAATGAATCCCTAATTACGCGTATTTTGCCTATACAAGCACCTAGTGGAAAACAAGTAACGCAGCGACAGGAAGTTTTCAGGGCAAGTTTCCAGAACAAGTTCCCACGATTACATGTATAGTCGTACGAAAGTCTAGCATTGTGAGCAGTATATACACTGTAATATGACGGTAGCGTAATGATCATGAACAGAGAACAAGTTGTAAACATCATCTATGGGAGATATCGAGTTTTTTTCTTTTAATTTTTCATTGCTTCAGCTCTTCTTCATTGGCTGGCTGTATACACTGTGGTTTCTCTCTTGTTGCAAAGCCGTTCTAATGGCTAGCAAGACAAGTAGAGCCGCCAGAGAACAATTTTATACAATACTGCTACAGCGCTCACGAGGCATGTATAAACTAAATGAGGTGAGGTGACTGCCTACTTTCAGCACCATTATTTGTCGTGGCTGTTTTCAAGTGGACTCTGTGCCTTTATTATGTGCCTGTGGACGTACACGCATGTATACAAGTGCCTGCATTAGTGTAGAAAATCTCAGTTCATTTTCATTTTGGTATTTTGCTTCAGGGGTTTCTGAGGGTTTTTTATAAAGCAGCCTCGTTTTACTGTCTTACAACGATGTAACTCGAGACTCATCCTGAAAGCAGATCCTTTTTATGGATTATGTAAGTGATACATGATAGCAGTGCCCAGGTTTTTCATTCTTGGATACACTGTGCCAATCAGGCTACCTTACGGCCACGTCTGATGACGAAAATTTCAGGTTGGCCCCAAGGTTACTTTGACTACTTTGGAACGTGCACGTTTCGGTGCATTAGGTAGCCATTTTTTTCTATTATTGGCTCATAAAATACACAGTTTCTGGCCATTTTTGTCGTGTCATCCGATGCACGCGGCATTTTTCTCGAGTCTAGAAGGCTGGTTGTAATGCTGGATATAATGCAACAACCATTGGCTTCTTTCATAAAGCTGGTATTTCAACCTCTCACAAATTATACTATTATCAGCTGAGTTCTAGATATAAATATGAAGTAAGACATAACGTACATAATCTAGACATCCTACGAGATTTGTAAACAAATGAACACTACTATAAAACGAGACATAGAGAGCATTGGAAAGTTTTCACACCCCGTTTCAATACTGGTATAGAGCGTTTATGTTATTCTTTACCATAATGAATAAACCATTTTCAGTTAATCAATATTGGTTTGTTTTGTTGTTCCTCAGCTGCACTTAGATCTATGTTTGTATAAGAAAAGTAATTTAATTGATCGTGGTGTTGTATTCTTGTAAGCTTTTTTGTATATTTGTATATTTTTATTTTGAACTAATCATATTTTTTATGTTTTCGTTTGTGAGCTGTTTGTCTTTGCTGCCCACATGCCCTAGCCTATTTAGGGCTACGGACTAGTCAAGCTGCCTCTCGGCAGCTTTTTTTTTTTTTTCGTAGTCCTCCATCTGTCAGTTTGTACAGGGTGGAAATAAAATTTGATTTGATTTAGTGCACATCGAGGCAACACGGAGTAACACGCGACGTGCTTGCAGATATAGAGTGCCGAAGTTGCGTGCATGTTCGCTCATGCATCACTAGAGCGCTGCCCGCCTTGTATGCTGTTGCCACGTGCAAGTTCATAATTTTGATACGCAAAGCATGTTCTTGTGCGAACTCCACAGAAAATAGGTCCGCAACAAAATCGCGTTGTTCATATTGAAGCGAATTTCACCATCTCAAGCGGGACTAGTATGCAGTATTGTGTAAACTTTTTAAGTTTGGTGTGTGGCTTCAATGAAGTCCGATTAAATTTTTAATGTTCCTACTTTCTTGTGGGCATACATTTTCCAATATTACTCAGTATATGATAAGCAAACTATTCTACTTGGACTATATATGCAAGCTCACTAATTTTATTACAATTTAATCATTTACTTTGAATTAATCTATAGCTTGAAAACAAAACGAGAAAAAAAGAAATAGGCATGCTTCTATCTTTATGCTTTTCTTACTGAAATTGTAATATTTATTCTGCGATACTGAAAAAGGCCCTCATAACATCGCTTCTGTTCTACTTGCCTGCCAATTTGGCGCTACGTTAAATCAGGAATGACGGGGCTACTAGACTACTTGTCACTTTAATTCTAGTTTCTTTTCAAATCCACCTAACAGCAACCCTGTCGGTGACTGCTAAGCTGCGATAAGCACATAACCATGCACCACATGGCGGGGCACAACCTTATAGTATAGAAAATTTGACGCACTTCTATTCAATCTTGTTCTTTCTTTGTGCTTGTATGGATCAGCATGCTTTGAAAGACTTCTACGTTGCACGAAATCCGAGAAAGGCGGAAAACCTTCATTACCAAGCTCTCAGTTTGCTTCATTGTTCTCTTTCAGTCTGAGATACCTCCCTCAACCAGAACTGCTACTTTAATTAAACTTCAGATCTGGCTTCAGGTTAGGCTCAGACATAGTGATTCTCATTTAATGTTAGAGCCCACTATTTCTCCGCTTCATTCATATTCCTTAACCACTTTCACACGTTCTCACTGTGCAGTGAGGAACTGGAGATGTGTTTTGGCATGCAGCCTTTGTACGGTTAAACTCACCTGTACTTGCGCTGTTGCAAAGTTTGTTGCAAAATTGCAATATAAAACCGTTCACAATGTTTCCTAAGGCATGATTTATTTAGCCACCAGGAGGGAAGCTGTTGGAGAAGTGTGTGGTTTTCGCACCAGTTATACTTTCCAAATAGAAAAGGAAGGCGTGAGTTTTGCTGGAGGTTACAGAGAAGCAAGAAGATCAGGTGATACGCATGCACTTAGATAAGGCCCAGAGGTTGCACGTCACGTTCCTCGGCTTATCTGGGTCGGGGAGGTCACCCGTCTGGCACGGCTCGAGCTGATACATAATCGCTGTAGAGCGCTGTCGCAAAACACCGTTACGAAACCGGGGCTTTTTTTTTCCAAATCCAGACCACGTACAAGAATCGAAAACAGTAAAACCCATCGAAGACAAAAACAATACACTTGTCATGCACAGGGCACGATTTAGTATTACAACGCACACCACAGCTCATTGTCTGGCTACTTACGTCAAATTCACACCTCAATGCACAGAAAATCTACAACCATAAATATAATAGTTGTTGGAGTCTTTCGTCCCACATTCCTGATACAGCTACAAAGAACGCCGTAGGGAAGGACTGCAGAAATTTTTACTTCCCAACTTCTTTAACGTGCATCTAAATACAAGTAGGCGGGCCTTTGGCATTTCGCCTCCGTGAAAATGCAGCTGCCTCGGCCGGGATTTGATCCCGTGACCTTCGATCATCGGTAAAAAGCAACATAACCACTATACGAGCGTGCTAGGTTTGACAGCTGCTGGGTGATACTTTCCTCTCATTTCGTCAGCCAATCACTCTCTATAGGGACCTTCCGTGAGACTTTAAAGCCGTGTCTCTGTTCACCAAAGCACTGCATGGTCCTTTTAAAACCTGGTTATGGACGTTAGGTTACGGTTATACATATGCCCATTATACGCTTTGCCTCTTCTGACTGTCGTCATGGTTGCCAGCCTTGTTTTATATGTCATTCTATCCATTTCCTGACCTATCACATGGCTGTATGCAGGATACCAAAATGGGCCTCCAGCCAACACTGCCCTTCTTATCATTAAGCATTTATCTCTCTATTGCCACCGTAATCCTTTATCTTACACGTTGCACACTGTTGTTTGTCTGTTGTGCACGCGGTATCACCAGCCACGCAACTAAGGAGCCCACGGCAACGAGAACACGAACAATGCACGGTTTGAGAGTGAGCACTGCCCGCCATTGTTTGCAAACACGAGCTTGTTTACGTGCACCGGCTGTTGTCGTTTTCCTGAAACGTGCACCGGCTGCTGCTGCCGTTGCACATTTCAGGCCAACGTTTTTATCTCGCAGGAACACGACTTCGCAAGGACACCTTTTACAATGTTGTGCACGCCACGTGCTGCTGTTATTGTATAATGCTAAACCGCGCTTGTGAACTGGACGAGGATGACAATGGAATACGGTGCCTAGCTTCTGCATAGTTTGTATAAAATTTGTGAGCCACATGTTCCCAGTCTAGCATTGTTCTATCACAATGTAGTTCTCTGCTGCAGAGAACGAAGGTAAGATCACGCTCGCCAGCAAGCAATGACTTGGTAGAATAAGAATGTTCGAGAAAACAACGCCCATGTTTTACAAAACAAGCTCAGTAGAGCTTGTTTTTTTGTAACAGTGTATAGGGAAGTGCCAGAATTTAAAGCCTGGTACTGCTGTACGGTTGCAGTGATTCACAATGCCTAGTTGATTGCTGCAATAAATATTTTGAAGAAAGAAGCTGCGAAAAAAAGAGAAAAAAACACATGATGGCGTATGCAAGAAAAGGAAAGCAACTCCCCATGCACCATCCTAAGCGCTTCCAAGCACTTGTGCGAGGCGCTTCTAAGTCTGTGATCGTCGTCTTGCTAGGTTTTTGCACGTATTATTTTCTGCCGATATACACCAAGGTGCACAGCTCACTCAATTACGCGGTTAATTAACTATATTTGTGATACATTTCGGGGCTATTTGTCTGAAGCATATATGCAGTATATATGGATGAATGTCAATAAAATTGGCATAAAGAAAAGGCAGAAAGCAATAGATCCAGCGCTCACGTTTCAAGCGCTTCGAGAAAACATCTTCACGAGAAATCGGCATTCAAGAACACGTATATACACAAACACTTAAGTATGATCACTATTCACCTTCGTTTGATAAATCGATCACATGTTGTCTATTGTGAAATGAGGCTGAAGCATACTTTTCACTCTAATACACGCTTCACCCAATTCCGTCAGACTGCATGAAGTACAGATATGAACAAACGATGAATACAAAAATATATACATAAAGAAAGACCTGGTGTGAAACTAACAAAGAACGAAACTTGTTTTTGCTGTGCGGGTGTTTTGAGATTGAATGATACGTGGGGTTTAACGTCCGAAAACCCCCATGAGTGTTTCGAGAAACTGTATTGCTGCTTGAATAGATTGTATTTAGTGTCGCGAATATGGCATGTAGTGTTGTTGTTATCGTTGCTTTAACAAGAGTGTTGAATTGCAACACACCAGCGCACGAATATGAGGAGTACACGAATGAAGAGCACACGTTATCCTGTATTTTTTTTTCTTGCTTATCTCAGTTATTTCGTTAAGTTGTGCACCAACTCCGTCAACATCACACACAGCTAAAACATTTCCCTGCCCTCGTGGTCCACCGCGGAAGTGTAGCGCTTACAGTGCACGGCTGTTGAACCGATGGTCGCGGGTTCGACCCCGGCGGTCGCATTCTGATTGAGGTGAAATGATAGAGGTCGTTGCACTATGGTATATGGTAAAGAAGACAAGACGGTCAAAATTTCCGGAGTCTTCCACTATACAGTGTACCTCACCATGATATGGTGGTTTTGGGACGTAACTCCTTATTATTATTATTATTATTATTATTATTATTATTATTATTATTATTATTATTATTATTATTATTATTATTATTATTTTTATTATTATTATTATTATTATTATTATTATTATTATTATTATTATTATTATTATTATTATTATTATTATTATTATTATTATTATTATTATTATTATTATTATTATTATTATTATTATTATTATAAGGAAAATTTGGTCCTCGAGATGTTTCTTCACTGGTGATTTGCAATGCTATACTAAGAAGATTACAATGGACAGGAGATAACTGGAATCTAAATTTTAATAGAAAGAAAACCCGCTTTTTATGGTTGGCAAAGACAACAGTGTTATGACGTCATGTGAACATCTATGGAAACCTAAAGAAAAAAAACATAAACAGACTAAAAAATTTGCGTAAAACCAAAAAACAGGGGTTATCTACAAAACTGCGAGCCAAAGGTTACTCACTTCATGAGAACGGAAACTTCAGCAAGTTGGTACGGATTAATCCTGATTTTAGCAGTGCACTAAGGGACAAGAATTACAAAAAGAAGGTGCACCACATTGGCGCGGACTCGCAACTTAAATTTATTATGAAAAAAAAAAACATCCAAATAGAAGGGTGAAGTAAAAAACAGAAAAAATATGTAGTGAGTAGGCAGGATAACAGCTTGTCATAGGTACATGGAGTTTGACGTCCCAAAACCACCATATGATTATAAGAGACGCCTTAGTTGACGGCTCCGGAAATTTCGAACACATGGTGTTCTTTAACGTGCGCTCAAATCTGTGCACCAGGGCCTACATCATTTCTACCTCCATCGGAGATGCAGCCGCCGCAGCCGGGATTCGATCCCGTGACCTGCGGGTCAGCAGCCGAGTGTCTTAGCCACTAAACCACCACGGCGGGGTAACAGCTGGTCATTAAGGGTATCTGATTGGATTCCCAGAGTACGTGAGCGGGTAAGGGAAGACAGAAAGTTAGGTGGGCCGATGAGATTAGGGAGATTGCGGGTATAAAGTGGCATCAGTAACCACAGGACCGAGTTGACTGGCGGAACATGGGAGAGACCCATAGAGTGGACGTAGAGTCAAGCTGACGATGATGAAGAAACAGAAGACAGATCTTTGTAATCCACATGTGCAGGTCGCACTTAGACATTGAAATGCCGCGTCACTTCCGCGTCTACAGGAAAGGAGATAAATGTATCAATCTACCTTCTATCGCGCTAAGTGACGCGGACTTTAAATACCTAAGCGCCACGAAGACATGTTGATTAGATTACAAAGATTATCTGCTTTCTGTTCTGTTTTTTCACTTCACCTTTTTACTTGCAAGCTTTTTTCTTAATACATTTCTGTTGCGAGTCTGCACCCGTGTTGTGCACCTTGGTTTCCTAGTCCTCGTTTCTCAGTGCACAGCTAAATTAAGGTTAACTCGCTTGTTTTTCGGAAGACAAACGCACTCCGTTTCAGGTATACCTGCTATGCTTCTTCGGATTTTCACGGATATTCCCATGACGTCTTATCAGTGTTGTCTTTGCCGACTGCAAGAAGTGGGTTTTCTTTCCATTACACAAAAAAGCCCAAGTTTTCAATTTTTTGTCCTGTCAAAGTGCTCATACGCTCTCAATTTTATCTGGACTGTCGTGAAATTTATGGTTAGGCCAGTACACATTACCTGTAGGATGGCAGATTGGGCTAGTACGTTGAATTATGCGCAGTGCTTTAACCACAGCGCAAAAGAATGGGGCCAAAAAAGCATCGTTTGTGTCTACTTTTTTTCTTGACCTCGTCCTTAGAGCTGTTGTTAAAACGCCATGCATGTTACCAGGTTCGTGCTGTTAACTTCCGGTGTATTCCCCACCAAAAATATTGTGAGGATATTACCGTGGTTATATAGTATTGTGAATCTTAACCTCTTCCCCATTGGTAAGTTCATTTTGATGTCATGGGAAGAGCTTGTTTTAAACATTAACTTAAACAAACAAGTCAGCGAGCGCATTTTGTGACCATGTAAATACGTATATACCGACTAGAGATGAAAGTAATAAACGCGATTAGAAGAGGCGCCCCCGTGAATGCCGCTCACTTAATGCGGCAAAGTTTTTGATGACATGCATGTAGAAACGAGCGTTTCGTCGGCCGTGACGAAGAACTTGGTAGAGATGCTCGGCTCTTCGGACTCTGTCGACGCTTTCTCGGCCGTGTGCCTGGTGACGTCGGACCTTCTCGCGTGTCTCAGCACGTCGCAGTGCGCGCTGCTCTTCTCCGGGGCCGTCGCGCGCGACGGCGTATGTTTCTTGGACGCGGCTCCGACGCCTTGTCCGGGAGCTGCCGGTCTACAAGACGTCGACGTGCCGCTACCACCAGCCTGCTCGCCAGGCTTGATGGTCTCGTGGCTAGCATCAAGGCTGCCAAGCAAGCCTATAGGGAACACCAACAAGACGGAAGAACATAAATTTGTGCTAGTCAGTAAGCATTCGATATAAAAAAAATGAGATACAGGGTACGCACATACGGACACCACAAGGAAGTCGGGGCACCACAAACGTCTTGTGGCGTCCCGACAACGCCTTGTTTGAACAAGACGTGCTTCTCTGGAAACATTCAAGACAGGCTATACAACATACCAAAGTAAAAATTGGTGTTTTAGCCCCAGTAACGTGGCGATGTGTACGATATCGAAAATATTTGCTGATAGCGCGCGAAAGTGGACTAGTTGGTACATAGTCAAAAATTGAAAAAATGGAGAAAGATCACCAACTTTCGTCAAGTTTATTCAGGGAAGTCACCCACAATATAAAAGAAGCATTATAACATGCGCAAGCCCCCCCCCCCCCCCAAAAAAAAATACTTACAGTACATTCGAAAAGAATGATCAAAGATACGAGTGGCAGGAACAATTAAGGGTGTGAAGCGCTTTGTCTTTAAAGCTTTTCATATAACGCGTACGAAGCAGGCTTGTGTATGCGTTTTGTTTCAGTTCATATAACTACAGGATGTTCAACCAACAAGCCCACTACCCTATACCACTATTTTATGATAATGCCGTGAAACTACTTTCGGTGTTTTGATGTTTCTTGACGAAGTAAGGAGCTGATGAGTGGTATCTCACAACTTTTCAAGAGGTGGTGTCCTAATAGATTAAACAACTTTGTATATAAACCCTGTACAGCGATATGTAATAGTATATTGTCGCGACCACCAACAAGCGAAGCTAAGAGCTGAGACGGTGACACTTTTTATTCAAAATAAATGCAATCTAACGCCATTTTTAATAAAGGAATACGCTGACACTCTCATAGCTCGTCGTTGCATAACTCACTTCGTTGTCCGAGTCATTCACCGTAACGCTCCCAATATATCCGAGACGTAAGGAAACAAATAGTTACATACGTAATTTCACCACAGAAGTAGCTGCAGAGGAGTCTGATTGTATAACATATGCGCCGGATTTCGTGAAATTCGGTGGACAGCACTGTATCATGAGTGATATATCTCAGAGTATATACTATATCCGTTGCAGCGACGAATCGCTGAGCCCTCTATTCACTTTTGTCCATAGTAAACGAGTATTCACTTTTGTCCCTATAGCAACGCTAAACATGGACATGTACCATGGGTGTGTTGTATATGTACATGAGCAGCCAAGTTGTCTACTGAAAAGGGCGCCAACAAAGCAAAACGGTGCCTATAAAATAGAAACAAAAAGTCAGTGAATTAAGCTCTCTTAACTAGCAATGTCTCCTCAAACGAATTTAACGTTTGTCTGTGTCATTGCTCATGTTTGGGGTCACTATATAACCAAAGCCAGTGTGGCGCAACTCATATTGAGCGTGACTGCACCAAATGTCGCCAATGTGCAGCCTGGTGTACCTTTGTCTTCGCGGGGTGAGCCTGGAGGCGACGGGGAGCATTCGCACGAACGCCTTTGGGTGCTCGAAGGCTCCTTCGGACTTGCTGGTCCGAGGCGCACTTCGGGGGCGGTTTTCGCCTTAGCGGATGGCGTAGCGGCGACGGATCGCGGCGTGCGAATCGCCTCGCCGGCGCAGCTGGCCTGCACCTCCGCGTGCGTTCGCTCCTGTATCGTGTGCAGCGTCGAGCTTCGTTGCGCGTACGCCGCCTTCCAGGCGGCGATCTGCGTCGTGGACATGTGCGACGGGCTGCTACACTCGGAGTCTGCACTGCTGCCCGGCTCCAGAGGTGGCGTTTGATCGCTGTACTGCTTTATCATGATCAGCACCAGCACCTGCACCGGAGTGAACCATCGTCATAGACACAAATAAATAAATAAATAAATAAATAAATAAATAAATAAATAAATAAATAAATAATAACAAAACAAATAAATAAATAAACATCAGGGGTTGTATGCGTCTAAACCAAGCTATTTATAATTTTATGCGGGATTACCACCAGCTGTTTCACACCTTCATCAAGTAGGGTTAGGTGGACGCAATCAGGTTCAAAACAAAAAGTTGCTAGAGTGGAAGCTCTCGCAATGCTTTGCCAGCAGTAGTGAAGCCAGCTTTTGCCCTCCAAAGATATCAGAAACATGCTATTTTCTGGTAGTGCCCATTTAGACATCAAGTAGCTTTGACCTGCTAGTCTAAAAGCTACGTTATTTGTTAATTAACAGATGGTTGTTTCTGATCAAAGAACTAACATAGACGAGTATCGGCGACTTCATCTCCAATAAAATTTGCCTAGAGAGGATTACTAAGAAAATCTAGTAAAGGACGCACTTTCAGCACTATTCGACAGAAAAGGTTGCCGCGTTAAATTCGCTGCGCATGCGAGCAAAACGCTCCTTCCTCATCATGTACATCTTTGGGTAGATGATAATTTCCACTCCAGCAATTTTTTAGAGGCGCAGCTCCTTAAAGCGGCACCCGTTTGTCCTTCGTAGTAGTCGTAGTCGTAGTGTGTAACCAGTCTTAAGTTTTGCCGGTGGGAGATTTGTCCTGTGCGTTGTTGAACAATAAAAAATTCGCAGCGTGCGCGTTAACTAAAAGCCGAATTCTCCTGTCTCTCATTCCCCATTAGCAGCCATTGGCATGTACATTGCGCACAATCTGACAAGAAAGGGTTGCTACGTTATACTCGCTGGGCGTAACCTCCTTGGTTATAGAAAGGTTTAGCGAGCGTTGAGCCTCAGTGCCATAAATACAGTGAACTATATAGTATATACCATGAACTCGAAGTGGTTAAAGGCGGGAAGTAGATACGAAGCGCAAGACGTAAGACAGTGTGCGTGTGCCTTCATTCGTTCAGTCCTTGGAATGTCCGCTGCTAGGCGGTGCATATATATGAGGAATATATGATGAAAAGATGCGAGATGGTGGTACTTGGAGTGTTGAATAGATGGGCGAACGGACACACAAACAGATGCATGAACGGACGCACGGATGGCTGCACGGTTACATGGACGGACGCAGTGGCGGATGCATGGATGAACGCTGGGACGGAGGCACAAATGGACGTGCGGACGCACGAACAGACGCACGAACAGAGGCACGCACGGACGGGTGGATGAACGCACGGACGGTCACACAGACGGACGCATAGACGGACGGAAGCAAGAACGAATGGACGGACGGATGCTTCACCCCACTCTCAATCATTCACTCCGTGGATACCCTGTCATTTTTTTTTTGAAAACTTCCTTGGGTGGAAGCTGTAGGTAAATTGCATAGAGTTTCCTAAAATTAACTAAAGGGGACTCTGGCGCTGCTATCGTTCAGCGACCATGTGAATGATGGGTAGTACATATATTTGCCTATTGTGGGTGGCGAATCGTACTTGAGGCTTCGTTTATTGCTGGTTACGGTTTCGTTTTAAAGAAAAGAACGAACCCTTTTAAGCTTCGTGACCTGGTTTAAAAAGGTAAGCTTTGAAGAAATAAGACAGCGAAGCACAACCGCTGAACATTTGCTGATTTTTGTTTCGTGAGAAAACAGCTCCAAGCCACACGAACACACACGGAGCCAGAAGCAGGCCAGAAGTATGAACATAAGACAAATGTGCGTACTACCCATCATTCCCATGCTCGCTAAAGCGCCGTGCGTTGCAGCTCCCGTAGACACTAGCGCCAGAGTTCCCTCTAGTGTATATTGGGAAACTCTATGATAAATTGTGTCAGAAGACAATGGGGCGTCCACAGCAGCTGTGTGGACACAGACGCCAGCCATTTGCGATGGAAGCCTGCTTTCGGGGCATTGCTGTGGATGCCCACGTAAAGCTGATCGATCAACGTATCGCTGATATTGAATGCATACGCATGCGTGCATGTTCTCAAGCAACACTCAAGCCTCTCTGGGGCTGCACCTGTTGTGCACCTGCGCAAGTATACAAAGGGATCGACAAGCAGTCGAGCGTGTATACGCTGTAGCAGTCACGCTTGACGCACCCACTACCCTGCTCAGAGGTCAAAGAAGCTAACAGGTCACAATTTCAAATAGCACCCACTCTACCACATCTCCTATCCGCAAACACGAATGGTCTATACCAAGGCATATGCGAGTTAGGACAAAAAAAAGCAGATCCCACGTACAGTGGGAATCGATGATATGCGAAGCACGAATGAGAAAGGTTGATTTGTCACTTTAATATCAACTCACCTTTACAAGGTGGAGGTAAATGATGCAGTACATGACTTCCGTGCCATGATTATCATGTTTAGACATGTTTTTTATCTTCATAATCTATTCACGTCACGTGATACTAAATTTTACTATATGTGGAGCTAGCGAAACGACCGCGAGCATGCTATGGGCGTGGTATGTCGTCATGTTGTTACATGACACGCGTGTCAGAATTACCATTTTTGCACCAGTAATACTATCGTCATGCATTGACGTCACGTAACACCAAATTTAATATACGTGGAGCTAGCAAAATGGCCTCGAGTGCATCATAAAGGGCCCAATATACTCCAATGCAGCATTGACGCGTGCGCGCGCTCAATGGGCACAGCGACGCTACGTAAGCAAGACGCGAGCTCTCTATTTCGTGCCGATGTTTTACTCAGACAACACTGCGTCTCGCTCTTTTCGTGGCGGAGAGACGCCGGACACGCTGAAACGCGTATGCGTCAAAGCAATGCAGCGCGGAGCGCGCTTGCTAATATATGGCAGGACCGGTGTCTGGCGTGGCAACGCCGGCGTGACTTGACGAAACTAACACCGGTGAGCACGCGCACCACGTCACGTCGAAATGTATTTGCGCCTTCACTGTGGCATGTTGTCATGTTCTCACATGACACACATCGACTTGAATGTAAACAATTGACAGAAGTCTGGTTGGGTATGAAGCCTATCCTACGCAGTCACCCCTGAGGAAGGAACCAAGTCGGTTCCGAAACGTCGGGTTTCTTCAAAACTTTTGGTTGGAGTTTATATCATCTCCCATGACACACATTTCATGATTATCATGTTTCCACCAGTCACACACCTTCGTCATTCATTGACGTCAAGTATTACCAAATTTGGCATATGCAAAGTTAGCAAAACGGCCGCGAGCGCATCATCAGTGTGGCATGTAGTCATGTTGTTACAAGACACGCATGTCGTGATTATCATGTATAGGTCTGTCGTTTACTTATATCGTCCGTTCGCGTCGAGCAATACCGAGTTTGCTACATGTGAAGCTATCGAAACGGCCGCGAGCGCATAATGAGCGTAGCATGTAATCGTGTTGTTACATTACAGGGATGCCATGTTTATCATGTTTGCACCAGTATCATACCTTCGTCATCAATTTCCGTCCCGTAATACCAAATTTAGTACAAGTGAAGCTATAGTGAAACGGCCGCAAGCGCATCATGAGCGTGGCATGTAGTTCTGTTGTTACATGACATGCATGTCAGGATCTTCATGTTAGGGTCTGCCGCTTGTATTTGCCATGCAATCATGTCATACCATGTCAGTTTTGCAACATGCCACGTGAACGAAACCACCGCAAGAGCTGCAGGACCTTAAAATGTAAATCTTGACATTCATATCATGATTTTTATGTTATGGCAAGTCAAATATATTCTTCATACAGTCATGTTATGTCATGTCAATTTTGGTATCGATACCATTATCAAAACGTCCAAGAGAGCCTAAAGTCATAGGCGGATAGATAGATAGATAGATAGATAGATAGATAGATAGATAGATAGATAGATAGATAGATAGATAGATAGATAGATAGATAGATAGATAGATAGATAGATAGATAGATAGATAGATAGATAGATAGATAGATAGATAGATAGATAGATAGATAGATAGATAGATAGATAGATAGATAGATAGATAGATAGATAGATACGTGCGAAGTCGCCAAAGCTCGCCAAGAAATGCTTCGCATTTAAAAGTGATTAACAATTTAGAGTACTCGGTACTATGGCAGTGCTGAAAGCCATCCCTGGGACCTCACAAACGATGAGGCTGCATATGTGTTCCATAGCACCCCTTGTGCATGATTACGTTGAGACAATAAAGAAAAAAATGCTCTATAATCACACGGCAGAGAGCCCGCTAAAAGGCGAAGGCTTTGTACTGTGGAGTTCTTTATGTTCACCGAAACCCCAACGTTTCTTTTTATTTTATTTATCCGAGTGTGGTTTATCTGGCTGTAAGAATCAGACTATTATTTAGCACCTATTGCCAGAATTTCGTAAGTTTTAAACCATGGTGAGCATATGGAAGAAAAAGAGAGGTCATTAAACTGAAGAGGAAGCGCTCATTTACCATCGCGTCAAAGCGATCATGGTTGAGACAATTACTCTAAGCGAGAATGATTAAAATAACGGAGACGACCAGCCCCAATGAGCAAGTTACTATCCCAGAGCGCCAGGTGAAACCAGCACTTCATTTCGACCGTGACCGACCGTCTGTAAGCTGCGGAAAACAAGGACCTCGTTCGTATAGTCTTTTCCAATCCATATTAAGGTAATTCAAAACGTTCTCTTTAAAACTTCACGGAAACTTCAAGAGCTACTGCTAGCAGTGTCTCTCGGTCGTTGCGTTGCAATAATTAAGGACTCACTCCAAAACGCACTTCTTCCACAATAGTTCACCATGCGATCGGCTTACGTACCTTAAATATTGTCGCAAGAAATATTTGAGGAAGTGAGGACTTCGAGTTGATTTTCTGAAAGAAGAGAGATTGTGCTTGTATCAGCTTCACTTCAATATCTTAAAGCTATTCATTAGCAGCATACATAACCTTCACGAGTCAGTTGATAGGCTAAATATTAACGTCAGTTTCATACTTTTCATATAAACTATCAAGTAAATTATCAGCAATTCTCAGCTTCGTGATGATATGGTATGCAATATTATTTATATGAATATATATATATATATATATATATATATATATATATATATATATATATATATATATATATATATATATATATATATATATATATATATATATATATATATATATATATATATACATAACAGTATGGGCACCTAAACCTTCATCCCATTAGGAGCAGGAAGCTTCGACGTGCACAACTGGTCTGAATCACCACCACTGCAAAGACTGCACGTTGCAGTCGGCATGGCGTTACGAGTGTAATTCACCGCACGATGGCTTGCTATTACTGATAGCTGTTCCCAATTCGTGCGTCAGAATACACACCTTGATATGATATGCGGGGTTAAACGTCTCAAAGCCACCATATGATTATGAGAGACGCCGTAGTGGAGGACTCCGGAAATTTTGACCACCTGGGGTTATTTAACGGGCACCCGAATCTGAGGACACGGGCCTACAGCATTTTCGCCTCATTCGGAAATGCACCCGCCACAGCCGGGATTCGATCCCGCTACGTGCTGGTCAGCAGCCGACTACCTTAGCTACTAGACCACCGCGGCGGTGCAGGGCCTTATTGCGATTAGTTCAAACTCAGTTAGCTTTTTATTTCTCGTGCGAAAAGTGTCTGCGAAGTGGAGTAACGTAGCTTAACAAATCGAAACCTTTTATTTTGCAGCCTAATTTATTTATTAGCCAGTCGGTTGGTCGGTCGGTTACTTAGTGAGGAGTTAGTTAGTTAGTTAGAAGTGAAATTCGCTCACATACATCTACAAAGGCCATGACCCTACGGGGGAACGATGGCTGTCTTCTGGTAGGGACGCCTTCAGTCGTGGTCTCGTAGTCCTGCGTGTACAGTCAAGTTTATCTTATAATGTGGGAGCGAAAAATGTTAAGAAATTCGTTCTGTTCATGCTGAAGCCTAAATGAATGCTTTCACACGTATGCGGGGTGCATGTCTCACCGTATCGAAGCTGTCGCTTCCTGCGCGATATCTTTCCATCAAGTTGCCTTGCATGTAATCCAACGACGGCATTGTCTGTAGATAGAACAAAGGAAGTGGCATCTCAGAGAGGTTGTAATGTGCTGTTTAGGGTGGTATAGCTGCTAAGAATTATTACAGCTAAGCTCGCAATTGCTCAATCTCTTGGTACTTTTGTATTTTAATAATGATGCTAATATTATTAAAACGTGGCTGATCTACCTGTATAGGAATTGATATTACACGAAAGTGATACGTGTCTTTACAGAGATGGTTGCGCGTTTATTGTGCATTGTTTGAGCAACAGCAGCACATTGCAAAGTCACGTTAAGAACAGCAAGTGGCTTGATATACTTGCAGCGCACACCCCAAGCAGAGAGTACTCATGAAATTAGCATACACATGACGAGCAGGAAACTAACAACTGTCACAGCTCGACACTTAAAGCGCGCTGTACAAACTGAAAGACGCTCGAAACGAGTGCACAAGTAAACACAGGACAAGCGCAAACAACTGTCAATATTCTACCCGCGTCGTGTGTCATCGGTGCACTCTTTTTGTAAACGCGGCCACAGCAGCGTCCGAAGTCACCTTCATCTTCTCCCGAATCACGAGTATAATAAGCACGCGCGCGCAGGAAAGACCCCGCTCTGTGGAGGCTACGACCTTTAGAATAGGCCAAACGCGAGACCATCGTGCCATCCCGCCACACATAACTAAAACGTGCTCAAGTTTCGAAGCTTTGAGTATTGCCAAATGGTGTATTGTGAATATAAATGGCTTGGCGTTAGTTCTCCACACTGCGTTCACTCCGAGGCGTATAGCGGTTAGCACCGCACGCTGAGAATTGAGAGGTTGCTGGCTCTATTTTGCACATATGCTTGCCTTCTGTTTTTGTCTTTTGAATCTCTTAGTATATATTTTTTCAACGTCTCTTCTGCGATGGAGGTACGTCAGCGAATAAGTGGTGGACCCCTGCATAAAACACTTTCGTGTTTATAATAATAATAATAATAATAATAATAATAATAATAATAATAATAATAATAATAATAATAATAATAATAATAATAATAATAATAATAATAATAATAATAATAATAATAATAATAATAATAATAATAATAATAATAATAACAATGTCGGTTTTTACGTGCAAAAACTACGCTATCATTAGCAGGCACGGCGTAGTGCAGATCTTCAGAAATTTCGATCATAGCGTGCTCTATAATGTGCATTGACACCATACAATGCCCAAGCATCTGGGATTTTGCTTCCATATAAACGCAACTGTGGCAGCAGGGATCGAATCCGGGACCTTCGAGCCAGAATCCGAGAACTGTAGCGATCTATAAAATAGCGCGAATTTAGGTGATAAGAAGAAACAGTCACACACAAACACAGGCAATGAATCGCGACATTTGGGCTGATGTTATGTAGATAATGCGCAACAAGCTACAGTGAGCCCGCATACCTAAGAAGCAAATGTTCTTATAATGACGTCATAGCTGCATATGTTGTCTCTTGGCGAGTTTCAAGACTTTAAGGTTTCGATCAATTGATGGGCCAATCGACTGATGGAACTAGAAGATCCAAACCATGATATGATTACGAGAAGCGCCATAGTCAAGGGCTCCGGAAATTTTTGACCACCTGGGATTCATTAACGGGTATCCAAATCTAAGTAAATGGTCCTCGAACATTTTCGCATTCATTGAAAATGCAGCCTCCGCAGCCGGGATTCAATCCCGTGACCTGCGGGTCAGCAGTCGAGCAATAACCACTGGACTACCGTGGCGGGTACTTCGAGGTCTCTCCTTGCTTTGGTTGTATTCGAAATGCTTGATACGCATTACATAATCAAAAAAGGAATCGACTACGTGATTCAGTCCTTTGGCGGACCAATTAGAATACGCCTACTTTACTGTGAAAACTCAGTGATAAAAAAAGATGACTAAAAAATGCAGCATAGTTACACGTCATACTATTGTACGATGTTGTACAATGTACTAGGTACAAAGTACTATTGTACAACACCTTCGCAGTTGGTGCGAGCGTTGCGTCGGGTCAACCCTCTCAGGTATATAATGTTTGGCATAGTACAAGGTGATTATAATTTCCAGAAGAGTATGTAGACCACTGAATTAACATTCGACTATTTTAACTGCTTCAAAACTATATACTTTGCTTTTTCATGTAACACGTAACTGCTTAGTGCTTTAAAATCACTTAAGTATGAGTTGCGGTCGTTAAAGTACAATAACATGACTAAAATTGTTAGGGATGTACTTTCCCCGATCTAGATGACATCCTTCTGTTCTTCACATATATTTTATAGCTATATATTGATAAAGTACATATTCATAAGCAGGTAATGCCACTACATGGCTGAGCGAAAATAAAGAAGGATAAAAGATAAATGGCCAGCTTACGTCTTCGCTCGTGGTCTCCGTGTGGACTTGCAGGGCCCTGTAGCTCTTGAAAAGAAACATAAGTTTGATCAAGACTGTTTGCACTTGCCTTATCAGGTCGTAGAGCACATTTCTTCTTGAAAGAAGAGGCACTAATTTAGACACCACGATAGCGAGACAAGAAGAATAGTGCCGCTACCTATAGTTGTCACGTTGGCTCCCTTTCGTAGTGTTTAAATTTGCGCCTTCCCTTTCAATATGCTTCACCGATTTGTCACTAAAGAAGTGCTTCAAATAACAGGACACCCGGCTCGTGATCATAAAGGCAAATATGCATATGGGCTTAGTGATCGATTTTAGCAGGTCTCGGAGAAGCGCTCGCATAAAGTTTGTATATAAGTTTTACCACAGGAATTGCACGTACGCCCCTCACAACCATCAAATTTAATAGTTTCGAACATATGTAGGATGGTAGGAGGGTCTAGCGGTAATAGGGAAGATAGTTCTACATTCCATACCGTTACTCAATTTAGGCCGTGAAATTATTCTGAGCTCATCGGCTTTGTACTCGATGTTTCGTAGAATAAACTTGTTTTGAATTGTCTGGACACCGTTGACAAAAACTAAAACAACTGCTTTCAAATAAGACTGTGCATCACTAGGGCAGTTTTTTATTACAACTGCATTTTTTAGTACAACTATACAACTACAAAAAATCACTAGGGCAGTATTTTATTACAACTGTATTGCAAATGCAGTAATGTGCGCTTTTTTCAAAGTTGATGTTCACGGGAATCACAAAATTTGTGATTCACATATAGAGAACGACTACTGTTTCATGTTACCTGGAGCGCATTACATCACATCATAAACACTTCAATTCTGACGACACATTAGCTTCACGTTGTCTATAGTATAGCTTGTGATCGAAGTTATTGTTTGTCTATGGCATTCCTTGGACACTGTAACTTTGCCTACCTCTTTTCTTTTGTAAACAACAGAGCGCCCAGATTTATTAAGGCCTAAGCTGTTAAGCTTCAGTATGAGTACTCATAAGGCATTGTGTTCCTAGGTACTCAAGGCACGCAAACAGTGTAAGCATCGGGAAGCTCGAGTTTGACGCACGCGCAGCATCGATAACATGTGACGAATGCGCGTGCAAAGCGCTGTGTGTCCAGTTCTGAAAGTATCTGTTGTCCTAGACACATATGCATCTTCTCACAGAGGATATTGAACTAAAAAAACACACCGGAGCATTCGCTCAGTACAATAAACTTTGTCCAAAGTGATAATGTCAAGTATATTGACGCAAAGTTGCCGTTTCGCGTCACAGGATTGATGAGAGGTGTGACGTTAGGAGCACTGACAGTTACGGTATTGTTTCGAAACATTTTTCTCAACGTTGATAGGCAAGTTAAGCCATCACATGAAATATCTTAGCTGACGTTTAAAGTCGTCACAATGCGCTCCTTGAAACAAACTGCAAAAGTGAATCACTCCACTTTTGTTGTCAGAGCATCGCTACACACGCCTAGCCCCTCGTTTAGTAACATTATCATCCATAGAATTGTGTCTTAGCTAGACGGGTAGTTCTCGTGTATATTCGTTTTGTGACTTTCAAGAAGTCACCGACTTTGTTTCATTGGCTTTGTCTGAGAAAAACTGGATCGATAACATTACGCCCAGCCCATCTGGCGAGTCAGTGCTCGTATTCATACTAATAAACACTTGTAAATATGCTTCATACTTTTAGCCCGTTTTTTTAACCGTTCGCTTAAGCATTAGACTCGTTAAGCTTATTCGGCTGTACGAAGTTTTTATTAACGCTTAGTGTATAAACGACAACTGTCTACTTTTCAGATTTCACTGGAGAAGTGCTCGTGCTTTAAAATATCACCGACATGCAGCTGCGCAAAATAAAACCTATACAAAAGCCTACGCGCCACGTTAGAAAAAAATATAGGTGAGACGCACGAACTTTATTTCTATCCAGAAAAAAACATACACGAATGGATTAAGAAAAAATGGTTGAAATGTGCGCGTAACTTGCAAAAACAAATATTGTTTTCCGAAGCACGTACAGAGATGAAAGAAGCCTTTCAAGGCCTTGTGAAGGCATGCGTGTGACTTGTGGTCCTAGAAACAGAACATAAAGAAATACACCTTTTTTGTTGCCCTTGGACTTAGCCGTTGTTGCAGCATAGAGTAAAGTGATCTATTTGCGCAGCCATTCTCTTATTTCACTTCTTTGACCCTTGGTGCCCATCTGTAACCACGATTATTGTTTTTCTTCCGTGATATGGAGCACCTAAAAATAGGCGAGTGCACGACGCGTATTAAAGAACGGGAATGTGATGTATACAGGAAGTGTTAAAGAAATTCCGAATAGACTTGGTGGCACCTACACATACAGCTCTGCTGATTTCAACATGAAACACACCTTTAAGGAGGAAGGGACTGAATGTTAATAACGTCACTTCGGTGACTCAATGTAACACTTCTTTTTAACTTGCAAGCTTGTGGGATTACGTGAGAACACGTTCTATATATACATCGTTGCATCGCCTGAAGTTACAGAGTGGAATTTTCCAGTGATGGCAATGTGCGAAGCACGCTCGAAGGACTGGTGATAAATTCTCGATTCATCCGTGAAAGCAAGAAAAAAATCGAATATATTTGTGTTAAAACAGGATGGATAAATCTATACAGGTGAATATTTTAGCAACGCTACAGCATGTGCATATCGCAAACGGATGGCCCAATTGGCTAATGAGTATCAGCTTAGTCACCCTGCACTCACAACGCAGTTGAACAGCATAGAATAGAATAGAATTTTTGTTGTTTCATCACTATGCAGTGCGATAGGAGGAGAAGGGAAAATCCATTTAAATGGCTTGAGGGAGTCATTCGCCCCCGTACAAAGACAGCAGCTCAGTTTCAGACATGTTCTTAACAGTGTGACACTTTAACACTGACAATAATACTTTAAAACTTCCGCTGTAACATAGTAACAGTTAACATTGTTATTCATAGTTTGCATTTCTATACAGTGGAACATTTTTACAAAATGAGCCTAAGTTGAGAACAGATCATACAAATCAGACAATTTTACACCAGGAATATCAATTTTCTTATTGATATAACCATTTATTTGATGATTGCAAGACTGAAGTCAATAGTCGTGGTTTTGTTTTTCGTGTGCGTGAGCGTACATGCAATGTGTGTGTGTGTGTGCGTGCATGTGTTGCAGTCTCTGTGTGTGTGTGTGTGTGTGTGCGTGTGTGTGTGCGTGTGTGTGTGCGTGTGTGTGTGTGTGTGTGTGTGTGTGTGTGTATGTGTGTGTGTGTGTGTGTGTGTGTGTGTGTGTGTGTGTGTGTGTGTGTGTGTGTGTGTGTGTGTGTGTGTGTGTGTGTGTGTGTGTGTGTGTGTGCGTGCGTACAACTTCTTGCCTCGTACCTCATCAGTTACAGACTTGACCAGGTAGTGCAGCGCTATGTCGCAAATGAAGGTGACGACTTTTTTTTTCTTTATTTAAATGAAGGTGACGACGATGTGGAAGGCGTTCCAGAGAAGGAAGACCCTGACGCAGACTTGGTTTCCATGAAAGGTTTGCAAGTCAACTGCTTTCAGCGAGCAAGCACAGTGGATGTCTCATAAACTCGGCGGAAAAGTGAAAAGACACCAACCAATCGATGTATCTTACTGCATTGAAATAAAGTCTGACTTTGTGAGTGGGCATCACGGTAACTGTTTTGTATTTGTTCCGAACAATCCAGATATAACCTTTTATGTGATCCGACGCGCGGACAACAACAGACGTCATGCTAAAGAACATGAAGTTCACCCAAATCGGCGCACACACAATAGTGTGGTGGCTAGCGGAGCACCATGGCTACAAGAGGTTTTAGCCACTTTATCTGAACTTCCACGTGAAGTTCGACAACTTTTTCGAGTATATACATCAGCAAGAGCAGCAAGTAGTGAGATGAAGTACTTCAAGAGGCCACAATTATAAAGAAACAACAAATTTGTCTGGAAAATACCACAATAATGAACTGCTTTTGCTGGCTTGCTATCTTAGTGTACGTCAATCGTGAGTCAATCGTGAGTACGTCAATCGTGAGTAAATCGTGAGCCACTGTATGGCTGTAGGAGACAACCAATGAACTGGCTAACGCCAAACGGTTCTTTAGAAAACGAACTTCCACACTTCTACAAATGCTTGAATGCCAAAGCAAACGAGTCGGCGCTTAGCTAACGTCACTCACGGTGCATAGCGAGCAGAGAAAGACCACGTCAGAGATGCAGCAGAGTGTGCACGAGACTACGGTGACGTACAACACGGCCGCCAAGGTTGCCAGTGCTGGAAAGGGACAGTGCAAGCTCACGTGTTTTCCGCACATGCGTTGCACTCTTATTAAACGACGATTGTCTTCGCACATATAGGCGCAAAATATATTTCTTGAACGAGTGTGAGCGAGCTCTACGCTTTTTGCCAACGTACATGCTGAGAAGTGCCCTCCACCATGCGTTGGTTGCCGAACGGCTGCTTCTTTGAAACAGCCCCAGACTAATATCTCCCGCAGCGATATCTTTCACACGTCTCAATTTTCCTTTCGGCATACTCAAGAAATTGATTGTTGTTATATTTCTTTAAAATAAAAAAATGAAAGTATTTCGTTGACTTCAAAATGAATTCTCGAATCGAAAAGATATCGACCAAGAAGGACTATCAGGCTCACATTAGTATTTTTTGTATATTTTAGCACGTAAAATGTACTAGGGCATTACGTACATGTTTGCAGGGGGAAAAAAAGAACGTTGCTGGCAACAAGAAAGAAACCGCGTCTTTTGACAGCAAATAATGGCGTTCTAGCTAGACATTAAGCGAAGGCTCACCTTCAAAAGTTTTCGAAGATTCTCTTCGCATGTTAACCCGGAGACGATGCCCTTCGGCAAGCGATTGCGAGTTTTCCGAAATTAAATAACAGTTGGTGCACTGAAAAACATCAAAAAAAGTAAGCAAATTACTTTTCTAGAAAGCATTTTTTTCTGCGTATTTTTTTTCATTTCATTCAGTTGAAACAACAGGTAAAAAATGAGAAAAAAGTGCGACATCTTCATTATCTCATTTCCTGATGTTTATTAATACCCCCACGCTGTCTGGAAAATAAACGTTTGTAAGTGGCCCACTTCCTTCACAACTAAATGTAATTACGGCCAGTAGTTATGTTTATCTCCGGGATAAAACCATGAGGATCTGCGATAAGCCAACTGTTTTGAAGTGGAAATTTACGACACATTTTTATGCCATGGGCACGATTGATTTACTACTTTCCTTCGTCAAGCTGTTCGCAATTCACAGATCAGCCATGTACGTCTCCACACAAGCAATCTTGGTACACTCGCGCTAGCAGTGAAAAAAATATCAGTCATAAAGGGAAGACATCTTTGGTTTTACAACGGTGCCCACAGACGTGGGTTGGTACCTGACAACCGTGGGCAACCTCGTTAACATTGCTCTCCTTTCTTAGCATTTCACTTTCCTTCTCTCTCGTTCTCCACTCGTGTAGGCTTAACTTTACACTTAAGAATTATATGCGGGTGGCGATGGACGATTGTTGATGGTTAACGTCCCAAAACCACCCGTTCGATTATGAAAGGCGCCGTTGGGGAGGGCTTCGGAAATTTCAATCACCTGAGGTTCCTTAACGTGCACCTAAATCTAAACACGCGGCATTTTCGCCTGCATTGAAAACGTGACTGCCGCGGCCGGGATTCAATCCCGCGACCTGCGGGCCAGCAGTGGAGTACTACAACCATTGCATTACCGGTACGGGCAAACACAAAAATCGCAGGCGGATGGCGACACGGTAGCGAAAGAACGTGTTCTATGTCTACAGCGTTCATAAAGTTTATGCGCGGCGCTTGTAACGTTCTATGTGAGGATTTACGAATAACTTCACGCTGTGCCGAACGGCGTACGAGTGCGCGACTTACAAGGCATCCGACGACGATCACGTTGAGAAAGACTACCCTAGACATGGAAGCATGGGTCGCTCTCCCGCTCCTAGTACGAATTCATATTGAAGGTTACGTGGCGCAGAACAATTCGCAGACGTTTAGTGCGCTGCTGCAGATGACCGTCGGCGGCAACACAGAACATAAGCATCGCGTGAACCCTTGCACCGATGGGAGTGGAACTGCTGTTTCGCAAAGTAAAAGATGAAGTAGAGAAAACGAGAAGGCATTCTGCGTTTACACGTGTATGTATATTTCTAAAATTAAGCGATTTTATTAATTTTACTATCTATTACGAATAGAAAATTACTTTGCCTTTTTTTATAATTTGATCGAGTACCAACATTGATATCAATTTAGTTATGTTTCCAAAGGTGGGCAGCTTTCTATAACCTTCCTTATTCTAAACTACTGTTTGGTTCGGAAACATTTTATTTATAAAAACACGGAGGCGTGCAGCATAGCACACGGTAGGACGGCGGGACAAAAAGGCCGAGGCCTACCACCGCTTGGTGGGCCCTCTGGACAGCCCGAAGTTGTGATTATATGTCCAGACTCCTCAAAGTGGAGCCCCATTTGCTGATCGATGCTGTATGGCCAACACCCCAGCTATGCTATGCCTTTAGATAATAATAATAATATTAATAATAATAATAATAATAATAATAATAATAATAATAATAATAATAATAATAATAATAATAATAATAATAATAATAATAATAATAATAATAATCCATGCCACGTGTCGAAGGGAACTCCCAGAGCATGTCGCGTAAAATGGTCAGACTGCTACATACTGTAATATTTTATTCAACAGTGTCCTCCTACGCTGGGCCGTCCAGCAGACCCATGGAGCGGCTGACAGACTTGGCCTGACGGTGTCGACGTGCTAGTCGCGCGCTGCACGCTAACGCGCGCCTTGTCGGACCTTGGTAAAGATTGCCACCTAACCACCTCACCCACTCAATTCTTGGCCAATTACCCGCAGTGAGTGTAAGTCGCAGTTCAAGGGAAACGAGAAGAAGAACTCTCGTAGGCTTGCAGTATGTCTGTTGTTCATTGAAGGTCCTCATCAGTCCAACTTAGAATCAATGTCGTGGAGTCGCCGCACTTTCCTAATTTATTTCTTTTTACCACAGTAGCCTAATAAGCGAGGGTTCATGGCTGAGTCAATTAAAATGCTTGTTAGTATGCACGGAGGATGCAAGAAACCTTAATTTATTTTTTTGTTACAGCTCTTTAAGACCTGAAAACCTAAAATTCAGGGCGGTCGCCCGCATTTGAGTTCTAAAGCGCGGGCATTAGTTTACCGAGACAAAGCTTTGTTATTTCACCAATCTCATAATCCGAAAACTCTCACCAGAACCGAACAACACATTGATGTCATTTCCGATTGTTTGAACCAGTCTTAATTGGCATTCTTTTTTCTTTTTTTTTAACGCGAAAGTGTTTTTCGCCAGAGTCCATCATGGCTCCACTGACGAAATTCTGTCACGAATATGACGTTGCAAAATATGTAGTAACACGTGGCAAAAAAAAATACAAGGAAAACTTTCGTCCCCAGGAGTCGAACATATGACCTCTCGCTCCGCAACGCTATAGGTGGTGGTGGACGACTCGGCCACAAACCATATGTTCTTCGTACTAACAATGACCTATTAGGCAGGAGAAAATCCGCAGCTGTGACAAGGCAGCAGAAGAAAGCTCCGTGTCCGTAATATGAATAAGGGGCCCACCCTTAGGCAGCAGACACAGCTTACAAGAAGTCCTAGCCTAAGATTATCTGATGAGCGCACGAAGACAGCACAATATACACAATTTACTGAGCGATACTCGGGACCGTGTGCTCGTTGACTTGTGAGATGGTGCGACGGGCGCGAGGGGTGTGCTTTAAAGGGACCCTAAAGTCAAATAGCAATTTACGTCAGAGCGAAAGCTCAATGTATGACAGCATCTAAAAGGACAATATTACCAACAACAGTACCCTACTTACCGAGAAATCGGGGTAAATGCACAAGAACACAAGCGCTGCCGCAGGACATTTCACAATGGTCCCGATGACATCAGACGGACCGCCTACAATATTTACCAGTAATCGATCTAACTGCATTAAATGAAGAGCCATCCGTGCATCAAGAGACGCAATGAAAAGCTGCTTGTTTGTTTCTGTTTGATTCATGGAAAAAAAGAAAACCGCCGGACGTTGCTGTGGGGAATGGCGCGAATGGTTCAAAAATTCGATTCTCGCGTGGTTACACGGTAGAGATAGAGCCATTTAGCGGGGGGTACTTCAAACAAAAAATTCTGCATTCTCGAAGCCAATGGCGGGAAATTGATCAATGGCCATTGTTGCTGATGTGGCTACAGTGAACTAGATAGGGGTAGTGGGACGAAGGCTATCCTCCCGGTGAGGCCGTGGGTACACGTGGACGTAGTTGTAATAAGAGATTTTATCCTTGTTCGTTTTGCTAGTGAAGTCCCAGGAGGTGCAGCCCTAGTCCAAGACTCCATTCTCTGCTGCTATCAGGCTGGTTTGGTCAATCAGTTTTTGCTGGTGGTATGAGCTGGCTTTTCTATCCTTGTTGTCCATGCCTAAGTACTCGAGAAAAATATAACAGAAAAGAAAAACATGTATATACACGTGAACAAAAGACAAACAGATGTAATTTCCTCTTGGGGCATACCTTCGACAGCTATGGCGTCGCTGTCTGCTTCCGCTCTCAAACAGGCACATACACACCCCGGGAACAGAAATAAAAATTAAAACATGACATGATTCAAGGTTCACGGTACTATGAATTATATAAAGCGAACAAGAAAAGCTTCATAAGTCAAAATTGCAACTGGGATTTTTCAAAAAAAAAAAACTAATATCGATACGTATCTGCAACATTCGGGGTCCTTTTCGAATACAAGTTAATGTAAAGCCAATTTTTTGTCCCTTTGCGTGACCATCTCTGTAGCGGTGTTCATGCTCGACATTTGGGAGGCTTGCCCGAGTTCAGTTGCTTTCAAACGTGAGACCCCTTGTATCTATCACGCGTTGTGTGGTAGCTGTTTGATGGCAAAGCCCATTAACACTACCATCGGTGTGCGCATGGTTCTCCATCAAAGCGAGATGAGCACTTTCACCATAGTGCCCCGCCCCCCTTCATCCTCCCCCTATTGCTTCAATTGGATGAGTCTCTAGCTAGACAAGATCTGCAATGGAGTAAAAAAGAAAAGAAATGTGTATCTCACAGCGGCCTACCTTTTGGTCTCCGACGTTCTCAGGCAAAAGGGGGGCCGTAAAGAGTAATTTAAGTGTTACATCAGGAAACCTCGCTTGTCATTATCGTCAAAAAGTAATGTTACCATAAGCCCACACTTTAACAATAACGGGACAGGGCCGATCGAGCTAGCGTGTGGGGCAGACCATGCGCCATCGAAAAATCAGTGTAACACGTCAGAACTCTTTTTTCGTAAACAAGAGAAAGTATAAAGAAGGAAATAATGAGGCCCTAGAGTTCTGCTTGATAATGCGCTGAACAATGCTATTCAGTGCCTACGAGCGCGTTCGAGCAAATTGTATGTTTTTAGAACATTGCGGTATGCCTTTCCAAAGACTCGTCTGCTAGTCGTTCGCGTTTTTTATGCTCCAACACGACGCAGATGGCACGCGCTTAATCTGCTCGCGAGGGCGATTTCAGACAAATGTGAAACGCTCATCTATCGCACTCTATTTGCTTATAAATGATCCTGTAGTGTCTGCTCGCCGCAGTTCAAGATTTCGCACACGCTATCTTCAATTCCATCGAGATGTGCTCGCAGCCGACTCTCTCACAAAGTGTCGCTTTGGTTTGGACGCCTCGGCGTCCACCTCTTTGTTGTGTCGCAGCTCGTTCTTGATCTTCGACGACAGATCGGAGCCTTCAGATTCGCCTCCCTTCATGGATGGTGGGGCTCCGATGTCAGCGTTTTCGTCAGTGACGTCCTCGACGTTAGCCGAAACGTCCTCCTGCCCGCTGAGAGAGCCCCTACTGTGGGGCTCGAGTGTAGGTTTCGCAGGGTCCGAGGCGTGGGCCCCTTCGGTGATTGGCGGCGGGTTCTGCTGAAGATCAGACTGAAGATCAGGGCTGGCGGACTGCAGCTCGAGCGCGCGCGCCCTGATGGTTTCGAGCCTCGTGCGGTGCTGTGCGTACTGGGCTTTCCAGGCGGCGATGCGCGACACGGACGAGCTGCTGGCTTCGTGCGGCGGGCAGCTGCTGCCTCCGACTTCGTCGTGGTCCATGCTCTGCTGGAACGTGACGAGCACCATCCCCTGCGTTCCCGTGTACCGAATGTGTTTGCACGGATTTCCGTACAACGTACCACGCACGTACAAAACATTGCCAACCTAGGAAACAGAGCAACCGAATTATACTGACTGACTTCTCATTCCTAAATGTTTTCCCATTGGTCAGTAACTTTGGATAATTATACATATCGGGCAATATGAGCTTACCTTAAACACCGCGGCTAGAAAGATGTACGATAGCGACGGCTTCAGGCGCAACGTCTGAAAGGGAATTTTTTTTTTCAGTCAGCGGCGCACTTGCATGCGTGAATTGCATGGAATAAATGCATAAGCATAAGGACGTCATGAAGTATTGGGGATACCTCAGTCACATGAGAAGCCCATACGATTACGCCAATCTACTTTCCATGCTAGACCAAGACAAATGCCTTCTGATCGAAAGCTAGAATTGTGGCACACGCATTTGTCGATTGAAGCCTCAGCAGAAAGCCGCACAGATTTCGCAAAAGTAGTTAACGAAAACTTCGTAACCAACGCATTTCCTTCTAATGTCGCTCATGCCAACAACCTACTCTTTGCCGTTTTCGTGTGGCGATAAAAAATTAGAGCATTTCCGTGAGCTATAGATTAGGTTTCTTACTGCTCAGCTCACTCAATCAAGGAAGGTATAATTGATTAATTAATAATTAATTTTTCTGTCTGATGCTTCAAACACAAAGGAGGTCCTTGGTATACTACACAGAATCGTTATTTTGCTATATGTTCTGGGAAGATAACTCGATGTGTTGAGAACATATAAGTCCAGCGCTTCAGAAGGGTATTGTACGGACCTCTGTGAATGCTATAACTTTCTGAGGGTTCGAATCACTGCTCGCTGAGGTGTCTTCTGTAGGGGTTTCTTCCTGCGAAGAAGTTGAACGACCACATTCATGTTTGTATAGACAACCTACTGGTCTTGGGTGCTGTTAACGTGGCAGGTGATGAGCTTACCTGACCCACTTCTGGATCAGACGGGAAATTTCCCATAAGAGTGGCTTGCGCATAGTCCCATGATGACGCAGTAACCTTCTATAAAGCGTAAAAGAACGAATGTAGATTATTGGACAGCTAGAAGCAAATTGCTAAATTACCATCTTCCTATGTTGCCTCTGGTACAAGCACCTATTTTCACTTAATGTGTGCTCGGGTTTCACATGCTCTGCACTGTAATTTTTTTTTTTCAAAGCATAACCCGTTAGTCTAAATTATGTGCTTTAATACATGAAAATAGCCCGTATTCAACGGATGATTTTGGTTTTATGGTCGACATCAGACACAGGCTCATATGATCGAGTACACAGGCAGAAGTTGGGCTCATTCGGCGATTACATACATTGTCTGTGCAAGAGAATTTAACTGTTGTCCGTTGAAGAAACATTGTGCAGCTGGCTTGTCTCGGATAGACTACAGGGGGTGATGTTGCGAAGTTTTGCGCACATTAATGATGTTTGCCACTGACAATGTATCGTTCAGTACGGTCGAAGGACATGCATCCCCACAAATAGCCATTGTGTAAATTATTTTTGTAACTGCGATATGATTTTTGTCAAGTACAACAGCCATCACTATGGCTTATTGTGTACCCAACTGCCTTCTTGTTAAGCTACGTATTTATTTTATTTGTCGTCGCTTATTTGCTTTTACCATGCGAGTGAAGTCACAACGCATTCATTGGGAAGCTCAGTTATTCATTTAGGAGCAGTAAGAATCTAAATAAACAAAGGAACTAGAATTACTATGTAGACAGAAGAAAAAAAAATATAATGCCCACCTCCTCCTCAGTATCTGTGGCGGTCTGCGTCGCTTTGTAACCCTAATGACAATAAATAAACAATTAATTAAAACAAATGCGAGTTTTAATCGGAAAATATCAATATCATGCTGCTAAAATTTACACACGGCCGCTTCGTTGAATCGTTTTAGAAATGCATGCGCAGTCAGAAAGCGTTCCATGCATCGTTACTATAGCACCGGTGCCAATACAATTCGGTGGAATTAGAAATTCAAGCATATAAAGTTACCAACGTCGTGGTAATTTCGCAAGCATTCGTCGATTGTAATGCTTATATTGTTACGGGGAATAAAGTATACACTGATGAACAAATGTGTACTGGCGAATATACTGGCGAGCTATTGCGTACGACGCTGCTGCAGTCCGAGCACGTTCCCGTTCAGCACTTCGTCGTCGTCATCCTCAGGCATCTACTTAGCCCGTGACATTACCCGCCGGCGGCAGAAGCACCGTCCCGGTGCGATCAATTCTCGGGGCGTGCACGAGAAGTATGGCTTGAGCCGTGAGACGTGCACTATATCGGTCGGGACTGAAGCTGGTACTGACGTGGTATGGAGTGGAGCTATCTCATAGGTCACGCTGGTGACCTTGCGTATGACGCGGTAGGGGCCAACGTAACGGGACATCAGTTTTTCGCTGAGACCAACACGACGTGATGGTAACCACAGCAAGACGAGTGACCCCGGAGAGTACTGTACGTCGCGGTGCCGGCGATCGTAAGCACTCTTTTGGTTAAGCTGCGAGGCACATAAACGATCCCGGGCGACTTGGCGGGCGATGTCAGCTCGGGCCAGGGCATCACGAGCATAAGCAGTCGATGAGGCGGCGTCAGATTGGAGCATGGTGTCCATGGGCAAAGGCGGGTCATAACCGAACAGTAGGTAAAAAGGGGAAAATCCAGCTGTATCATGACGTGAACTGTTGTATGCGAAGGTAACGAAAGGTAAGTGGATGTCCCAATCTTTGTGATCCTTGGAAACGTACATCGCTAACATATTCGTCAAGGTACGGTTGAGGCGTTCCGTGAGGCCGTTGGTTTGCGGATGGTACGCTGTAGTGAACTTGTGGTGGGTAGAGCAGGATCGCAGGAGCTCGTCGACTACTTTAGATAGAAAACAGCTGCCGCGGTCGGTGATCAACTGACGAGGAGCACCATGACGCAGAATGATGTCATGAAGAAGGAAATCGGCTACATCAGTAGCGCAGCTGAAGGGGATGGCGCGTGTAATGGCATACCGCGTTGCGTAGTCGGTAGCAATAGCAATCCACTTATTACCGGTGGCCGACACGGGAAAGGGTCCTAGAAGATCGAGGCCGACTCGGAAGAATGGCTCATCTGGTACTTCAATGGGCTGGAGGGTACCAGCGGGTCTCAGAGCAGGTGTCTTGCGGCGCTGGCAGAGGTCGCATGCCGCAACGTACTGTCGCACAGAACGGTAGAGGCCAGGCCAAAAGAATCGGCGGCGAATGCGGTCATACGTGCGTGACACCCCGAGGTGTCCAGCGGAGGGGGCATCATGCAGCTGGGCCAAAACGTCTGAGCGAAGATGCACAGGAACAACGAGTAAAAGCTCAGCACCATCAGGGCGGGTGTTGTAGCGGTGCAAGATGTCGTTGTGAAGAACGAACAGTTGTAAGGAGTGGTCAGGGTGGGGAGAGTGCAGACCATTGATAATAGCACGCAAAGAGGGGTCGCGGCGTTGTTCACCAGCTATGTCGGTGAAGTCGGTAATTGAAAGAACGAGGGCCTCTTGCTCATCTTCCCTCGTGTCAGGGGGATCGACTGGGTAACGGGACAAGCAGTCGGCATCCTTGTGAAGTTGTCCGGATTTATAGGATACGGAAAAAGTGTACTCTTGTAAGCGCAGCGCCCAGCGACCAAGGCGTCCCGTAGGGTCCTTGAGTGAGGAGAGCCAGCAAAGCGCATGGTGGTCCGTAATAACTGAGAATGGTCGGCCATACAGGTACGGTCGGAATTTCGCAATGGCCCAGACGAGAGCTAAGCACTCGCGTTCTGTGATGGAATAATTTTGTTCCGAGCGCGACAACAGACGGCTTGCATACGCGACGACGCGGTGCATTCCTTGTTGCCGCTGCGCGAGCACTGCGCCTATGCCGTGGCCACTGGCGTCAGTACGAAGCTCCGTAGCAGCAGATGGGTCGAAGTGTGCTAGGACTGGTGGATTGGTGAGAATGTCGACGAGCGACGAGAAGGCGTTTGCTTGCTGTTGGCCCCAGGTGAATGCGACATCCGTTTTGAGGAGGCAGGTTAGAGGACGGGCTACTTCAGCGAACTTCTCGACAAAACGACGGAAATAGGAGCACAGTCCCAGAAAACTTCGGACGTCCTTAACTGAGCGGGGTGTGGGGAAGTCGCGAACTGCTCGGACTTTCGCAGGGTCTGGTTGAACGCCCGCAGCGTTAACAATATGGCCGAGTACGCAAATTTGGCGTTGCCCAAAGCGGCATTTGGACGAGTTAAGTTGCAAGTTGGCACGTCGAAAAACATCAAGCACTGCGGACAGACGGGTAAGATGGTCGTCGAAAGTAGTCGAAAAAACAATAACGTCGTGAAGATAGCAGAGGCAGATGGTCCACTTCATGCCTCGAAGGAGAGTGTCCATCATGCGCTCAAATGTCGCGGGGGCATTGCATAATCCAAAAGGCATCATCTTGAACTGATAAAGACCATCAGGAGTCACGAAGGCCGTCTTCTCTCTGTCTTTGTCGTCCACAGCGATCTGCCAGTAGCCTGTGCGAAGGTCTATTGAAGAGAAATATTTGGCACCGTGCAAGCAATCGAGTGCATCATCTATGCGCGGTAGGGGATAGACATCTTTCTTGGTAATATGGTTGAGATGGCGGTAATCAACACAGAATCTCCAGCTATTGTCCTTCTTTTTAACAAGTACAACGGGTGAGGACCAGGGGCTAGATGAGGGTTCGATTATGCCCTTATCAAGCATTTTATCGACTTCTCGCTGTATAATAGCACGCTCCGGGGCTGACACACGGTAGGGTCGTCGGCGAATGGGTCGAGCGTCACCGGTGTCGATGCGATGGGTTACTACAGATGTCTGGCCCAAATTACGGTCGCCGAAGTCAAAGATGTCCTGATAAGGAGCAAGCACACGGCAGAAAGCAGAGACTTGTTCAGAGGTGAGCTTGTCAGATAGCATTGGCTTGAAAAGGTCGGAACAGGAACGTGACGAGAACGACGTTGATGAAAAATCGGGTGGCGAATTGGTGGTTAGAGCGGAAACTGTGTGGTCGACCAGTGGTGTAAGATGCGCAAGTGACATGCCGCGAGGAATAACTTGCGCTGAGAGGCCGAAATTGAGGACGGGAAACGAAGTTCGGTTGTCCTTAACGGTAACCACCGTGTTGGGGAGTGCAACATTGCGTGTCATGGCGACGTCAGAAATCGGGGCAGCAACATAATCACCATCGGGTACTGCAGGATATGGCGAGAGTTGGACTTGGACTGCGGCTTGCGGCGGAAGTCTAAGGAAATCGACAGAGCGTAGACGAGGTGGGCTGGTAGAGACGGTCTCCGAAAAGGATGGTAGTTCGAGCTGAAGAAGACCTTTGGAACAGTCAATGAGCGCAGCGTGTGAAGTCAGAAAGTCGAGTCCAAGGATTAGGTCATGAGGGCAATTTTCCAGTACAGCGAACAAAACTGAAGTTTGATGCTTAGAAATTGTTAATCGCGCAGTGCACATTCCAAGCACAGCAGGAGTACTCCCATCCGCGGTACGAACGGTAGGTGCAATCGCAGGCGTCAGAACTTTTTTGAGGCGGCGGCGGAGGTCTGAGCTCATCACAGATATTTGTGCACCGGTATCAATAAGAGCCGTTATAGATAAATCATCAACGAGAATTGTTAGGAGGTTGCACCGCTGGTCGGGAGTAATCAGAGGATTTGCAGTCCAAGTCGTGTATGCAGCGTCACCTCCGGGGGCTGCACCGGCTAGTTTTCCGAGCGACGGTCGTAAGGAGACCGAGAACGGCGGGGTTGGGGCGAGCGGGACTGACGACGCACGGGCGATGGCGAGCGGCTGGTCCGACGTTCTGGATTATACTCTGCACCTGTCTCAGCACGGTAGGACGGGGCATAAGGTGCACGTTCAGAGCGAGGCCGCCAATCATAGAAGCTCGGTCGAGGTGATGAGGTCCACCGGCTGCGGCAATGGCGAGCGATGTGTCCTATCCGATGGCACGTAAAACATATGGGCCGATCATCATGAGTGCGCCATTCAGCTGGGTTTCGTCGTGGCGCGAACGTGCGGTTCGGAGTGGCAGCCGCAACGACTGGAGCCGAGCTGGAAGTAGCAGAGGCATTTTGATGAGGTGGCGAAATGCCCATATTCGCGATCTCTTGGCGAACCACGGCCTGTATCATTGAAACAGCACCGAGGTTGTGTCCTGGCGCGCTGACGCTAGACATAGCGGGAGCCATGGCCTCGAGTTCCCGACGGACTATTCTGGTGACGTTTTCTGGCGCTGGTGGTTGGTGTAGTGTGGGCAAATCTTCGCAAGAGGACGTAGCCGCCGTGTTGGGAAGGCGGTCAAATCGGTGAACTATGCGCCTACTTTTTGCCTGTTCGAAGCGACGACATGCTTCGATGACCGACTCCACCGTGGAGCAGTCCTTGCACAGGAGAAAATTGAAGGCGTCATCCGCAATTCCTTTCAGGATGTGTCCGACTTTGTCCTCGTCGAGCATGTCCTTGTCGACCTTGCGGCACAAAGCCAACACGTCCTGGATGTACGCGATGTACGGCTCCGTGGATGTCTGGGCACGAGTCGCAAGCTCTTTCTTTGCGGCCACTTGACGTCCGATGGGTTTCCCAAATAGATAGCGCAATTTCTGCTTACAGACGTCCCAGCTAGTCAACTCTTCTTGATGTGTCTCGTACCAGAGTTTTGCCGTGCCATGCAAGTAGAAGATGATGTTCGCCAGCATAAGCGTTGGACCCCAATGGTTGCTGCTGCTGACGCGCTCATATTGAACAAGCCAGTCATCGACGTCTATGCCACTTGTGCCGTTGAATGGACCTGGGTCACGAGGTTGCACCACAACGATCGGCTGCGGGGCTGACGGATCTTGTTGACATTGAGTAGCCTGGTCAGTCATCGTGGTAGCTGCAATGCGCCGTCCGCTGCGAAGATCCAGCTCGTTGGGCTGTATAGCGAGTGGTACCCCGCACCTCCACCAATGATGTTACGGGGAATAAAGTATACACTGATGAACAAATGTGTACTGGCGAATATACTGGCGAGCTAATGCGTACGACGCTGCTGCAGTCCGAGCACGTTCCCGTTCAGCACTTCGTCGTCGTCATCCTCAGGCATCTACTTAGCCCGTGACAATATTCAATGTTTTGTTTCATTAAAGATTCTGGTACTATAAATGAGATAAAATGGTTCACTGAAAAAAAAAATGAGAGCGCTAACATATCCACCTCGTCGCTGATCAAATTGACCACATAAATTTCCAACAGGTGCCCCAGCCAGTGGTGATATAACTTGTTACAGCGCCAATACCAAGAACGAAAGAACAAACAAAGGTTTGTCTCGAGTATAGAGCGGAAATGAAATTAAAGTGACCTTGAGAAGCTATAGCGTAGAGGATCTACATGCACCACTTGCTGTCGCAGGAGTGCGAGCAACAAAACGAGGGTCAGAAACGTTTCATCGCTGTACAATTTCGTCACAAATATCTGGCTTGCACGCAGCCAAGCCAATTACGAAGTCAGTGAAGGTATAAGGAACGTTAGTTGTGCTGCTTTAAATGTTTTGTACATTTGCTGGGATATAGTAGTAACTCAGATACTGAATTAATTTGGACGCATATATCACCATTGGTACAATCCACTCAAAACAGTACAGTTGATATTCCTTGTTCCTTTTCTGTCTTCGTCATCTAATGGTTTTAATTAAGGTCCCGTCAAACAATGAAACTGGCCTTCGAAATTCTTATCCTTCATTCCGTCTCTATGCTTTGTGTTACCGGTGAACTGACCATTTCATGCATGTAGGCACACCGAATAAGCGTCTCAAACGCAAGAGACAAAGTTGCACATATACTGCACCACAGGAAACAGATAGAAAGGAACTCCAGTAAAACCCTGACGTCATCTGCGTCATAGTGGAGTGACGCGCTGAGCAGAGAACGGGTTCTGACGCAACTGCTTCACTTCATTATCGCCATCTCTTTTGTTTATTTATTTAATGGACCGGTTACTTAGGAGTGTCCAAGTTTTCAACATAAACACCGAAGCTGCTTGTTTTTGCTGTTTTGAATTTGTTTTTATCTCCTCTCCATTTTTTTTATTTTAACTCGACAAGAAACGGTATAAATGTCTATACAGAAAACCTGCAGCACTACCAAGTTTTGCGCCGATTCGCGCGTTAAATGTTGTCGGCGTGCGCAGCAAGACGTGGATAAACTTTCAATATCCCGTGCACGTCGTCAAGGATAACGGGTTGTTTGAGACATCGGTAGCTTGTTGCGCTGGCAATGTTGGAGCTCTGTGGGACCGAATTCGCAAAGTTTTTATTGACCAACCGTCCTCGTTGATGATTTGTCCGGCGTCATCATTGGCTGGCGTTTTCCTCTGTGACAAACAACTCCAGTTCGAGAGCATTTACACGTAAGATGGACTTGGCTTAGTCGCAAAATTCAAAGAAGTGTGCTTTCTTGTTTGATATTCAGGCATAGTGAATGTAAACAATGGATGTTGCCTCTAGCCGCCATGTTCTTGTGAGGAAGGTGTAGGTACGTACTCGATAGTGGTGTTCTGAGAAGTATCACGAAGCTTTCTTTAAAAAAAATTCATATTTTGTTGAAGTATGCATTCTGTTCTGGCATCTGCACATAGCCCAAGTGCGTATGTCATACAACATCTGCTTACTTTTGTTTATATCTGCAGTGCCAATTTGGTGCATTTTCTAGAGGCGTAGCATCTCTTGCTCGCGGGTATGTCACGCGTCCATAGTCCGCACTCACACCACGCAGGCGTGACTCTCCTCCTTTCCTTCCTCCAACCGCAGCGTGTTACTCTCTCCACTTCTCTCCTACCACTTGCATGCTTGCGCTCTCTTCCCCCTTTGCGTCCGGCTGCCTGACCGGGGTTTCACCAGGAGGGAGAGCTCCCTTGTACTTCGCTTCCGCATCGGCTGTTCCTGGCCTGCGGACTGGAGTCATCGCCTTCCAGAGCCTCGTCCCCTGCGGGCACTGCGTGCGGGGAAGACGAAACCATCGAACACCTGTTGCGTGTTTGCCCAGCGATTCGCACACAACGAGAGGTCTTGCTCGCCACACTCCGTCGCCATGGTCTGCCCGCGGCTACACAGAGGAGCCTCCTCTTCCCTGCACGGCACCACACCCAGGCTTCAAGGCGGTTATTCGCTTCCGTGGGGACACTGGAGTGGACAACCGGCTACAGAAGCCGCCATTTCTCTTCTTCTCTCTTCACATTTTAAATACCCCCACCCCTGCGCGCGCTTAAAGCCGCTGAGCCATGCTCACAATTAGGGCTGCAGACGAAAGTTGCGTCTTTTCCTTTCCTCGACCTCTCTTTCCCCCATTGCGCATGGGCGTCCCCTCCCCTCTCTCTCCTTTCCTAACGCAGGGAGCGTCTGCTAATCATTTCTCCCCGCGGCGTCTCGCAAAGCCGACGCAGGCAGCGTGTGCTAGTGAGTTTGTTCACTGAAAAAACCGACTGCAAGCGCTGCACAACCCTGATGCTTCGCATCAACCCACGGTCCCTTCGAATAGATAGTGCCATTTTAGGGGCGAAGCTCGTAATGGCGTGGCTTGTGCGTCCCTCGTAGTACGTAACCACCAGTGGCAGATACCCGAAATAGCGGTCCTTACGATTTTGACCTCCAAGGTGGTTCCGGTGAGAGGTTTCTTCTGTGCGTTGTTGAACAATAAAAGATAGTGCTCAATGCACATGTTAATGGCTGCTAAGGGGGAATGAGAGACAGGAGCATTCGGCCTTTGGTTAACGCGCATGCTGCGATCCCCGTTAGCAGCCAATGGCATGCACATTGAGCACTATCTGACAAGAAAGTGTTGCTATGTTATACTCGCTGGGTGTAACTTAGTTTTAGAAAGGTTTAGCAAGCGTTGAGCCACAGTGACATGAATACAGTGAACTAGTATATATCATGAACTCGAGGTGGTTAAAGGTGGGAAGTAAACCCGAAGCGCAAGCCGTAAGAAAGTGTGCATGTGCCACCTTCCGTTTAGTCCTTGAAATGTCCGCTGGATGGCGGTGCTTCTATATGGAGAATATATGATGAAAAGATGCGAGATGGTGGTACTTGGAGTGCTGAATAGATGGACGAACGGACACACAGACAGATGCATGGATGGACGCATGAACGGACGCAGGCGCGGATGCATGGACGAACGCAGGGACGGACGCTCGAACAGACGCACGCAAGGACGGGTGGATGGACGCATGGACGGTTACACAGACGTACGCAGGAAGGGACGGAAGCAAGAACGAATGGACGGACGAATGCTTCGCCCCACTCCCCATCATTCAGTCCGTGGATATGCTGCCATTTTTTTTTCGTATTCACGAGAGAGTGCACCAAATCCAGTTTTTTTTTCTTTATATACTCATCGCACACTGAACTTGCTTGAGCTGTTTGAGTACAAAAAAATTGACAGCATATCCACGAGGTGAATGATGACGAGTGGGGCGAAACACAGACGGGCGCACGGACGCATGGACGGACGGACGAATGGACAGACGCACGTATGCATGAACAGGTGGATGGACGCATGGACGCACAAACGGACGGACACACGGCTGGACGCTCGTAAGCACAGATGGACTGATGGACGCTTCGTTCCACTTATCACCATTCACTTCGTAAGTATGCTGTGACACCGTGTTTATTGACATGCAATGCAATGCAACTAGCTCCTATGACTACGATGGCACGGGACATACGACGCACGGCGTAAAAGGCTTCGCCCCTAATAGCTCGTACAAGACGTCACACCAGTCTTAACATACTTATAAAGGTATGGTTGGGGATTATGCAAGCAATCCTATATTATCGTCTTTCAAATGCCACGTGCTTGCGGTAACAAAGATGATATTATACTCTGTATTGGCTTTTAATCCAAATTAGATGCTCGAATGTTCTCATGCGGCAGTCATAATGCCTCTGTTGATAATTTGACTCCTCTCTATACCAAAAGAGTGCAGAAATGTAACCCCTGTGTGAGTATTCCAAGTTGGCACATTCCCAACGTCACAAATTAGGCTATATTCTATTTTTTATGCTTTTCCCGCAACCCTCTCACCTCGCTGGTCACGGACTGTACCATGTAGTATAGCGCGACGTCGCACACAAAGGTGATGAGGATGTCGATGGCATTCCAAATTAGGAATACCTTGAAACAGTTCTGGTTCCCCTGAAAATGTTCGAGATTAGGATTAGGGAAGCTTCATCAACACATGGTAATTCCGGCAGAATATGAGTACTGCGTGCGCTTTGGGGGCTGTATTTTCTTGCACATATCTTGTCGCAGACGTGCGCAGGGTTGTCTATTAAAAGGGGGAGGCGGGGGCAGGGGTGACCTTTACCATAGCCCAACCACCATACTGCTCTTTCCGACCCCCTCTCGCCGAAGCTTTTCCGAGCAGTACGTAATTAAAAGATTGGGCATTAAGTGGAATGCAAGGACACGTGATTCAGCATTTGGTATTCCCCAATTTTCGTTAGTGCAGGTACATGAAAGAGTTCATCGTACAAGGTCCTTTAAAAATATCGCATTGAAAATAACTAAAACAAATCTCATTCCTTCGTCTGTGTGTTCTGTATGCTTTTTCACATCAACACTAGAAGGTGCTCTGGTTGTTTGGCAACATTTACCGGTTTCGAAAGCAGGCAGTGGCTCGCTGGCAGACACCACTTACACTCATTCTGATTACAGCGCTTGAACGGGGACCATTCTGAAAGCGAGTCGAGAGACATTACCGTGCATTGGAAGCAGATGAAGACCACATCGGAGATGCAGCTGAGTGTTGAGGAGAATATCATTACGTACAGCACGGCGGCGAGAACTGCGAGACCTGCGAAGAGTGTGCAAGTTACAAACCGGTTGCGCATTACGTGGTATACATTATACCAATGCCAATTTGATTGATTTCACAAAAGCAATTGACCACGTGCCCCATAACCACCTACTATTCAACATGAGGCTGATTAACATTGATGAAAGAGTACTCAACTTGGTCGAGGAGTATACTTAAGCAACCGACGGCAAGCCGTTGTGATTAACAATGTTCATTCATTACTGCAATCTGTTATCTTCGGAGTGTCCAAAGGTTCTCCTTTAGGGCCGACCCTATTTTATTTTTTTTACATAAACGATATTCATCAAGCTATACACTCACAAGTCCAGCTATATGCGGATGACTGCATTTTGTACCGACCAATAAGATGTAAGGATGACTGTGCTAAGCTTCAAGAAGACTTGTATATGTTTGAAATATGGTGTTTGCAATGGCAAATGAGCGTAAACGCTACAAAAGCTAAGCTCATGAGATTTACCACTTCCAGCCACATTACAGAGAACACTTACATTCTTAATTGTAAAGCCTTTGAAAGCACAGCATCGTTTAAATATATAGGTATTCATTTCTGCACAAATTTGTCTTGACAAAATCATGTGGATTTTGTTGTTTGGGCGGCATGCAAATCACTTGGACTCTTATGTCGTACGCTCCATCAGGCTGACATTAGTAGCAAACTTCTTGTATACACTACCATACTTCACCCGAAACTTGAGTCATTTATATGGAACCCGCACCACAAGTATCTTAATAACAAATTGGAATCTTTGCAAAACAAGGCAGCTAGTTTTATCACTGGTAGTTATTCACGGAAATCAAGCATCACAAAAGTATGACCTAGGTCTCACCACCTTGCAGACTAGAAGAAAAAACATGCCTCTTGGCCTTTTTTCATTAGCTGTTTTCATTAACGCACATTCGCTCAAGCAAACATCTTACACGCCAAAAAAATTTTTCCGCTAATCAATCACAAACTGAAGGTTGAACAAATTTTTGCACGCATTAACATTTTACAGTTTTCATGGCTACATCTAGCCATCTCATAATGGAATCATCTCCAAAGTAACATAGATGAAATAGCTGACCACGTATTATTTAGAAACGTGTTAAATGATGCGTTCGAGAAAGTAACATCTTACCCTTTAAGTACTAGCGATTATTTTTAACACAGAAAATTTCTTTCCTATTTTTGTTGTCGCGATGCCTGTATATGCATCACAAATAATGTGTGTTTATTTCTTGTATAACGAAGGAAATGCAGTACGATGATATCAGTTGAGAAGAATTCTACTACTAAAAACTTCTATTTTTTCTTCAATGTTTTCTTTTTTCTTCCCTTACCCGTATTTGTTTCTGTTACAATTTTTTTCGATTTTCATATGAATTGTTATGCTCTCCCCTATGTAATGCCCACGTTGGGCTTTTAGGGTAAATAAATGAAAAGAAAAATAAAGTGTCTGTTTGTAAAGGAGCGCTAAAACAAACACGGGACAGAGGCGTATGCAAAACGTATTGGTCGCCTTTGTTCATCGACTTTATTGCCATTACCGATCAGGCGTTATGAAGATACATTTTCAAACGTTCTTTGGCGGAATCTCAATTTCATGGGCCTCCACAGGCTTCGCCTTCAAGAAAGGAGGGGGGGGGGTAAAGATTTATTGCAGTGCCCCCTCCCTGGTATATTTCAATGTATTGGGCTGGCTTCGCGCCCCAACCTTCCCCTTTTAGTTAACTATGTGGGAGGAGGGTGGGGGGGCTTTTGGCTCTTATGTCGTAGGCGTTAAACGGTATGTTACGTGTTCGGAGAAATTTATTCTCACAGACAGTGGACGTAAATAACATTTAAACAGAAAGCTTCCTCAAAACACAGTGGACACAGGCACCCATACATTTTGTTACGAAAAGATATGTATACATATGTACAGTCGGCAAAAATTTGAACTATGTTGTGCAGTGGCAACTTTTTTGTCTGTCAGCGCCATCATATGGAACGAAGTTACAGAAACTTCTTTCGCGGACATGTGCTTTATGGAGTCTCACCATTTTCAAAACTTGATTCGGTCGTATGCTAAAGATACACAGAAAGAGCTGCCACTCAGGCACGAAAGCTAAAGATTTGGCCCACTGTACATTAGATACTAAACTAAAAACACGAATAAACGCTATTCGTACCAGATTATGATGAATATGACCTTGGCCGTAAGAATCAAGCGAGAACAATCACGAAATATTTGTTTTGGGGTCCTTTAATAGCTCACCTCCAGCGCGGAGGCGTTTACGAACGATGTGAGAAATAAATTGCCGGATACTGGCCGAGACAAAATGGAGTAGCTGCAAGGTTCGAGCTAGGTAACCTTTATTTTGCAATAATTGATAATTGCGTTTTGAAGAAATTTCGGGTCTCCGATGCCCTCTACACCATTGGCTAGCTGTCATTTTATGCTGGCCATTCTACCACGCAAGGGCGTTCAACGAGGAGTTTTTGTTACCCGTGGCCTCCGACATTGTTTAAAAATCTTGAAGGCCACGTGTTGTCGCTTGAGAAGCTATGTGCGTTAGCTCTTAAGCGTCAGATGGCACCCCAAGCTACACTCTCTACATTTCTTGTGGGTGCAATGCAGTGAAGGGCGTTTGCGGATCAACAAGAAGATATACAGTCAACTTTGTACACATAAATCATCTTAGAATTTGCATTGCACTGCTTTAAACTTTTCATCCCAATGTACCTCAACTGCATTGCTTGTCGTAATCATGTGAATTTGCGTTGCGCTCCTGTCAGCTTTCAATTTTTCTCGACATAAATTGCATTCCGAAGATAGCTAATAAAGAACTTAAGTTAGCATATTTGAGTCGACAATTTCCCTTTATTTTATAGTAGATAGCAAAAAGTAATTCTGCATTGCGCCTTTGCAGATTTGCTTCTCATTGCACTTTTACTACATTGAATGGTGTAACATTAAAATTTATTTATTTATTTATTTATTTATTTATTTATGCCGGATTTTATCGCGTGATATCTGAGTTTCTTTTCTCATGTTATAGTACGAAAAATACGTGGATAATATCGTCGTCTGAAAATGTGATATTAGTGTCACTTTTAACACATACCAAAGCACCTATTTCTTAGAAAAAAAAGGAATGCTCGATACATGTTATTGTATCAATAATTGATCTGTCGAACTATTGGGTGACCCATCGAATCGCACTCTACCAGGCCAAGCATTCGTGGTAGGATTTCTCACGTCATTAGTGTCAATGAGTAAAAGTATCAAATTCCTGTGTTCATGTTGGCTTTGTTTAAACATGATACCATATTGATGTATTTTTTTTTCATGATGTTCTCGGAGTCTACAGGTACTAACATGATAACCCATGTCAGGAAATGTTGCACTCAGGATGATACAATACTACTAAGAAAAAAAAAGCTTGCAAATTGCGAAAGAGCCTCGAATTCATCTGATACTGTAATTGTGACTCAGAAGCAAACTTGCACTATTCTATAAGCCATGAAAACATTTCTCCTCAAAATCAATGCGGTGCTTGTGCGCAGCACTTTGGCAAATCTGTCCTCGATAATAAGTTCTCGATTGTCGTTTAAATTAGACGTGCATGGTCGAATCAAGCTCTTCCCACGTTTGCAGTAAACGGACCCGGTAAATTTATGTCCACTTTCACGGTCAAGATAATATAATGCCCGAGCAGTAACTGTTATGGCACTGTCCAGAACTACAAGAAAGCCAGATAACGTAACAAGATCGATGGTTTATTGAGCACCTTGTATTTACACTAAGCGCATGTGACGTTGCATTGACGTGCCTTGATAACACTGCATCGCGCTGACACATTAGTAACAACAATGAAAATAATACTTGAATAAGTTTTTTTAATACGAAAATATTTCCTTGCTCAACCTTTTAGAAATAGTTGCTCTAACTCCCGATTAAAAATTGCCCCGGATCCCTGCTGTGTTCCTAATTAATAGAAACGAATATTAGTGCTTACCACTAACGGTTTTCGCCGACTCACTGGCTAGGCTGACCCTCAGCCGGTTACCTTGGGCGAGCGACTGAGAATTCTCGAGCACCGAGAAGCAATTGAAACACTGAAGGAAGAAAGGAAGTAATCGTATAAGTAACAGAAATATTAAGAAGAAACTTCGCATCATTGAACATTCTCATTACTAAATTAGAGAAGTTACCGACGCTAGGGGATGATCCTGTCGTAAATGTGGTCATCAATACCTAGCTTTGTATCAAATGTTGAAAAACCTGGAATTGGGTCATTCGAAATGCTGCAACCACGCAAAACCTTGATAAGGTATGAATCCGTCCGTGCATCAGCACTTCATGAATGGAACTTTCAAGCGAAGAACTTGAATTCTTGAGACACGCGTGCCAACGCAGGCATCAAGATGGTGCAACGTAGCTCTTGTTAATTATGCCTCGGCGCATGCTCGTGCACACACACACACACACACACACACACACACACACACACACACACACACACACACACACACACACACACACACACACGCACACGCACACGCACACGCACACACGCACACACACAAACGCCCGCACGAACTACCTAAAGTATGGTTTCAATACCCCTCCCCTTCCTGAAAAAAATTCTGTCTACGCTACGCTACTGCCTCGGCATGATTGTTCAATATGGTCCACGCGCATGCGTGGGCTAGAAGGCTATATACATGCAAGGTTTGCTTCGATTAAAACTTTTGTTGGAAGTCGGCGTCCGTCCTGCCGACTATATTTTCCTGTCACAGTTCCGTGTGCTGGAGCTTCATTACGCATAAGAAAACATCCCCGTATTCACTACGGTAAAAACAAAAATGCTGTGAAACTTAGCGGGCTTCCGCGTCAGAAATCTAACACCTTCTAAAGAATGAAGTGAAAGCAAAAAAAAAAAACTGAACAAGGTAGTATCTTTCCTTTACGAGTAATACTTGAACCGGGAATATCGCTGGAGGTATACCGTTTCGATAAGTGGGCTTGCTTGTTCTTCGTTGCAGCTTTCATCAAACTGTCAGTCACATTTCAGATTTAGCAGCTTCTAAACAACGCTAAGTCAAACACATGAACCTGCTGCAACTGCATTCATCGAACAAAACGTTTCGGCTTCGGCCATATTAGATAATCGTCAATCCTGCCAGTAGCAAAGCAAGGCCTACTCCTTCATTTGCATTCCTTCAATTTTACCTTTTTTTATTCTTGTTTCAGTGTAGATGCGCGCATGTTTGGGCCTGTAATTTTTTATTTATCAACTAATCTCGTTTTCGTTGCTTCTACGATGACTTGTCTGTTTCTGATTTTGATTTCCCTGTCAGACCAGTTCCCGAGCAAGTGTACAAGATGGCGGCTGTCGTTAACCACGATTACCCTTGTCACGAGCAACTTCAGTCATAGATCACTATAGTCCCGAAAGATATCACTGTCACGGGGCCATGCAATGGAGCTGGTTAGCAGTGCTTGGTACATAAAAAAGGTGGGAAGCTACTTACAAAACAGAAGACTACGATCAAGTTGAGGGCCAGTGCCCTGGACATCAGGACACAGAGCCGCACACGCTCACGCACTTGCAAGGCAAATCACTGCCCAAGCCCGTTCGAATACTCAACGTTGCTTCTTCTTCTTCTTCTTCGTGTATGCGTAACAAAGACGAAACAATCGAACATTATTTTTATCATGCAACCGCGTCAATTTATCAAAGAAAAAACATTCTCAAAGTGGTGTTTCATTGAAATAAATTGGATTTTGTCATTTAAAATGTGCTATCCTTGGAAGCCCCTTCACTAGGTCATCGTCACCGGGATCTCCATCCTGTGGTCGGAAAAAAAATTATTGAATCGGGATGGTGTAATGAATTAATTCTGAATATTTACAGTTCATTAGTCCTACATTTCACATGTAAGCACATTTATCTCTAAATTATTTGTTTCCAGGCCACTCCCCCAGAGTGGGTGTTAGCTATACATATTGTCTATATTCCTCCTCCTCCTCCTCCTCCTCCTCCTCCTCCTCCTCCTCCTCATCATCATCATCATCATCATCATCATCATCATCTATAGATGTAGATTCTAAAGTTTATGGCTCACACACAGCCTGGTGGATCAACAAAGAATCGGGTAACTAATATAAAATATTTTTAAAAAACAGACAAGAGAATCATGTGTTATTTAATTTAATGAAATCGTTTTTTAGAAATATTTTTGAAAAAAAGTTGGGACGAATCAATTTTTAGCGAGTAGAAAATAATATAATAATATAAAAAAGGTCCAGTTTAGATGAATGTGAAGTTTTGCATCTCTGGTTATTGGGTTTTAAATTGGCTGTGCTATGAAATCTCGAATGGCCTCGCGCATACTTTCACGTCGCTGTGCCCAAAGGTTGGTGCATCCAGGGATAGTAAAATGGAATTTGTCGCATCTAAATGAATGACGCAAAACGCTGTTTCAAGAGATCGTTTTTTTCTTTAGTTCAGAAAAGCTTCAACAAGAGATCACAATGTGTCCTACTGTTCCATTTTCTTGAGAATCAGATCAGAACAGGGATGGTGCCAAACCAGTTCCATATACACAGAAATTCAATGATGTTATACTACAACGTGGGCTAGTAACCATAATATTAAAATATCTAGTATGGCATGACGTACGTTTAAACCGTCAATAGCTGATTAAAATCCAGGAAATTTCTTACAGATGAAATAGCGAATTCTGGCATCATCGTTTGTCTCCGAAATCTATAGCCACGATGCAGAGAGAATCTGCTGTTGTCTTTGCTGACAAAGTCCTGTATTTTTTTGCCTCGCGCTGTAATTGTGGCACATTAAGATTTCAATTGGACTCAGAAGTACAAGGCCTTAAAGAATTCATTTCGGCAACCAGGTGCGACTCTAACATCATGGATAATTCTCTTGATTGGGGTGTTGTCACTTATACATTCAGTCGGAGAGATGCCGTTTGAAACGTTACTAAGGACACTAAAAAGCACCTTGTCAAATTTCGAAGAATTTGTTTTATAATATGTTGAGAATACTTTGTTATCTTGTCTCAAATATCATGAAATCTTGCATTTTGTTTACACATTTGTTTTTGCAACTGAACTGTTCCAGATTATCCCTGATCACTAACTCAATAAAGGCATTGGTGACCGCTACTTGAACAGTGAAAAAAGCTTGAAGCCCCATTGGCTTAAAGCCTGTAGGGGCTTTATGCCAATGATTATAGCACAGGAAAGAAGAACAATCCTCACAATCATTGTAATCTTCCTCTGTCTACACCAGCATTTGTGCTTTCTTGCTCAACATGCCAAAGTTCGCTTCGAATATCTCTTTTTACTCCACTTCATTTTAAAAACTAGCAGATTCCGCAAGTGAGATCATTGAAATATTCAAGCATTTCTTAGGTTGATAATTTAAGGTGGCAACAGTAAATAAATCAGATTCGCAAAGTAGAGCGCACCATCGAACAGTTGCACCGTTTCTGTAACGAAAATTCAGGGATGCGCAGAGAAATTTCACTTCAAATAAAAACGAATGCAGATCAATTCAAGGATGCTAACTCCCGGAAACTACAAACGTATAGTTTTAGAAAAACGACCTATTACAGTGAGAGAATTCGGACGAACTATGGCAGGCAAAAGTTAGCACACCTCATTCCTTCATTTGTAAATTCAAGCAGCATGGTTATCAGCATAGTGAACGAAAGTCGTTCAACAACAGTTAAAAAAAAGATACACGCTTATCTACTCTCGTTTCAGGCATGACATGTCTGTTTTGTTCTTCTGTGTACAATTGCGCATCTCGTGTACTGTCAAGATATTGAAATTCCGCGCTTAGATATAGAAATTCCGCGTCACTTTCGCGTCCCCAGGAAAGGAGAAAAATGTATAAGTATGCCATCTATCACGCTAAGTGATGCGGTCTTGAAATACCTAAGCGCCACGAAGACATGTTGATACAAAGATTATCTGTTTTCTGTTCTGTTTTTTTTTACTTCACCTTTTTACTTGCAAGTTATTTTTTCTTAATACATTTCTGTTGAGAGTGCGCACCAGTGTTGTGCACCTTGCTTTTTATAGTCCTCGTCTCACAGTGCACAGCTGAAATCAAGGTTAACTAGCTTGTTTTTCGGAAGACAAACGCACTCCGCTTCAGGTAGCTGCTATGCTTCTTTGGGTTTTCACTGGTATTCACATGACATCATATCAGTGTTGTCTTTGCGGACTATAAGAAAAGGGTTTTCTTTTCATTACACTAAAGAGCCCAAGTTTTTAAAATTTTGTCCTGTCGAAGTGCTCATATGTTCTCAATTTTATCCGGACTGTCGTGAAATTCATGGTCAGACCAGTGCTAATTGGCAAAGAAGTACACATTACCTGTAGGATGGCAGACTGGGCTAGTACGCTGAATTATGCGCAGTGCTTTAACCGCAGCGCAAAAAGGGCGAGGCCAAATAAGCATCGTTTCTGTCTCCTTCTTTCTTGACCTCGTCCTTAGAGCTGTTAAAACGCCATGCATGTTACCAGGTTCGTGCTTTTAACTTCCGGTGTATTCCCCACCAAAAATATTGTGAGGATATTACCGCGGTTGTATAGTATTGCGAATCTTAACCTCTTCCCCATAGGTAAGTTAATTTTCACGTCATTGGTGGAACTTGTTTAAACAATTACTTAAACAAACAAGCCAGCGAGCACACTTTGTGACCATATAAATATACGTATTCTGACTAGAGGTGAAACTAATAAACGCAATCAGAAGAGGCGCCCCCGTGAATGCCGCTCACTTAATGCGGCAAAGTTTTAGAAGACATGCGTGTAGAAACGAGCGTTTCGTCGGCCGTGACGAAGAACTTGGTAGAGATGCTCGGCTCTTCGGACTCGGTCGACGCTTTGTCGGCCGTGTGCCTGGTGACGTCGGACCTTCTCGCGTGTCTCTGCACGTCGCAGTGCGCGCTGCTCTTCTCCGGGGCAGTCGCGCGCGAAGGCGTACGTTTCTTGGACCCGGCTCCGACGCCTTGTCCGGGAGCTGCCGGTCTACAAGACGTCGACGTGCCGCTGCCGCCAGCCTGCTCGCCAGGCTTGATGGTCTCGTGGTTCGCATCAAGGCTGCCAAGCAAGCCTAGGGAACACCAACAAGACGGAAGAACATAAATCTGTGCTAGTCAGTAAGTATTCGATATAAAAAAAATGAGATACAGGGTATGCAGATACGGACACTACAAGGAAGTCGGGACACCACGAACGCCTTGTGGTGTCCCGACAACGCCTTGTTTGAACAAGACGTGCTTCTCTGGAAACAATCAAGACAGGCTATACAACATAACAAGGTAAAAATTGGTATTTTCGCCCCATTAACGTGGCGATGTGCACGATATCGAAAATATTTGCTGATAGCGCGCGATCGTGGACTTGTTGGTACATGATTAAAAAATTGAAATAATGGAGAAAGATCACCAACTTCCCTCAAGTTTATTCAGGGAAAACACCCACAATATAAAAGAAGTCTTATAACATGCGCAAGCACCCCCCCCCCCAAAGAAAAAAAAACTTACAGTACATTCGAAAAGAATGATCAAAGATACAAGTGGCAGGAACAATTAAGGGTGTGAAGCGCTTTGTCTTTAAAGCTTTTCATATGACGCGTACGAAGTATGCTTGTGTATGCGTTTTGTTTCAGTTCATATAACTATATAGGATGTTCAACCAACAAACCCACTACCCTATACCACTATTTTATGATAATGCCGTGAAACTTGTTTCGGTGTTTTGATGTTTGTTTACGCAAATAAGGAGCTGATGAGCGGCATCTCACAACTTTCTAAGGAACGTGTCTTTGTAGATTAAACATCTTTGTCCATAAACCTTGTGCAGTAAGACGTAATAGTATATTGTCGCGACCACCAACAAGCGAAGCTAAGAGCTGAAACGATCACCCTTTTTATTCAAAATAAATACAATCTAACGCCCTTTTTATTAAAGGAATACGCTGGTACTGTCAAAGCTCGTCGTTGCACAACTCCCTTCGTTGTCCGAGTCATTCACCGTAACGCTCCCAATATATCCGAGACGTAAGGAAGCAAATAGTTACATACGTAATTTCCCCACAGAAGTAGCTGCAGAGGAATTTGATTGTATAACATATGCGCCGGATTTCATGAAATTCGGTGGACAGCACTGTATCACGAGTGATATATCTCAAAGTATATACTATATCCGTCGCAGCGACGAATCGCTGAGCCCTCTATTCACTTCTGTCCATAGTAAACGAGAATTCACTTGTGTCCCTATAGCAACGCTAAACATGGACATGTACCATGGGTGTGTTGTATATGTACATGAGCAGCCACGTTGTCTACTGAAAAGGGCGCCAACAAAGCAAAACGGTGCCTATAAAATAGAAACAAAAAGTCAGTGAATTAGGCTCTCTTAACTAGCAACGTCTCCTCAAACGAATTTAACGTTTGTCTGTGTCATTGCTCATGTTTGAGGTCACTATATAGCCGCAGCCAGTGTGGCGCGACTCATATTGAGCGTGACTGCACCAAATGGCGCAAATGTGCACCCTGGTGTACCTTTGTCTTCGCGGGGTAAGCTTGGAGGCGACGGGGAGCGTTTGCACGAACGCCTTTGGGTGCTCGAAGACTCCTTCGGACTCGCTGGTCCGAGGCGCACTTCGGGGGCGGTTTTCGCCTTAGCGAATGGCGTAGCGGCGACGGATCGCGGCGTGCGAATCGCCTCGCCGGCGCAGCTGGCCTGCACCTCCGCGTGCGTTCGCTCCTGTATCGTGTGCAGCGTCGAGCTTCGCTGCGCGTACGCCGCCTTCCAGGCGGCGATCTGCGACGTGGACATGTGCGACGGGCTGCTACACTCGGAGTCTGCACTGCTGCCCGGCTCCAGAGGTGGCGTTTGATCGCTGTACTGCTTTATCATGATCAGCACCAGCACCTGCGCAGGAGTTAACCATCGTCGTAGACACTAATAAATAAATAAATAAACAAATAACAAAATAAATAAATAAATAAATAAATAAATAAATAAATAAATAAATAAATAAAAATCAGGGGTTTTATGCATCTAAACCAAGCTATTACGAAGACTGCTGATTTCGATCCTGCACGTGAGGAACTAACGTGCGCCCATGTTATGGAATTTCGCGCTCGTACACGAACACGAATTTTATGCGGGATTACCACCAGCTGTTTCACATCTGCATCAAGTAGGATTAGGTGGACGCAATCAGGTTCAAAACAAAAAGTTGCTGGAGTGGAAGCTCTCGCAATGCTTTGCCAGCAGTAGTGAAGCCAGCTTTTGCCCTTCAAAGATATCAGAAACACGTGCTATTTTCTGGTAGTGCTCATTTAGACATCAAGTACCTTTGACCTGCTAGTCTAAAAGCTACGTTATTTGTTAATTAACAGACGGTTGTTTCTGATCAAAGAACTAACATAGACAAGTATCGGCGACGGTGGTGGTGATGGTGGTGTTGCAGCAGGCGGGGTTAGCCTGGCCTGCATGGCCGGCAATTGTTCCGCCTGAGCATCTCCTGAATTTGGGAAATGTCACCACGTGTCAGACAGCCCAGTGTCTCGCAGGAAGACTAACAAAATTCGTTTCACGTTCATCTTAGTTGCCGCGGGTGCTTCAGGAAAGATGACGTCATCAACTGTCCGGTGCCTATGACAGCCTTTTCGCAAGGTGCGGATCATCGCTGCCCTTTGCACATCAAACTGTGGGCAAAGCCAAATGAAATGTTCAATATCCCCGATGTCACCACAGAAGGCACAGAACGGGGAAGCGTATCTCCCAGTCCTGAATGACCAGGCCGGGGTGTATGCGGAGCCGGTTCTTATGCGGTACAACAGCGTCGCTTCTTCACGAGAAAGTCCATGAATTACACATGCTTGGTGTGAAAACTTGTAGATCGCCTTGAAATGATTGCGTATCGCATCTTTGTTGTTCTGGTAAGCCTTGGGAATTCTTACTTTTGGAAACGATGCACGTGCTTCGCATGCAAGGGCATCAGCCTTTTCATTGCCCTCAATGTCAACGTCCATGGGATGGGATCCACTGAAACTTTATATTAAAACTCTTGCCATTTAGGTGTTTGATTAGTGCCAGTGGTTGCCTGGTGAACTTTTCTTGTGTTAGGCCCCGATGCAGTCTTTGTAGCGCCAATTTGGAGTCCATGAGCACTACAACATCTCGTGCAGAAAAAGATCGCAATTTTCGCAAAGCCGCCGTGATTGCAGCGCTTTCTACTGTTGTGGACGAAACCACGCGATCCAGGCGGCACGACCATGACACGCCAAGGCAGGGTATGCAGAAAGCCGCTGCGCAGCTATCCGTTCGTGTGCACACTGATCCGTCGGTGTACACTTGTAGGTGGCTGCGGTACATGGTGCTCAAGTGGCCCAGCGCAAGAAATTTTGCTTCCGCGGCTGGAATGGTGCGTTTCGCTGGTAGATTGGGTACGCTGAAGTTACACGCAGCATCCACAAAAGACCATGGCGGGTCTATAGGGCGCTGTTTAGGCAGTTTCAAGCGTAAATATTGAAATGTGTTTAGTGCCGCGTTGAAATGTGAGCCAGTTCTTGCTCTTAGCCGCCGGAGAAGCGCCGTGCCTGTGAAGTATCGGCGACTTCATCTCCAATAAAATTTGACTAGAGAGGATTACCAAGAAAAATCTAGTAAATGACGCACTTTCCGCACTATCCGACAGAAAAGGTTGCCTCGTTAAATTCGCTGCGCATGCGAGCAAAACGCTCCTTCCTCATCATGTTCATCTCTGGGTAGACGAAAATTTCCACTCCAGCAATTTTTCAGAGGTGCAGCTCCTTAAAGCGGCACCTGTTCGTCCTTCGTAGTAGTCGTAGTCGTAGTGTGTAACCAGTCTTAAGTTGTGCCGGTGGGAGGTTTCTCCTGTGCGTTGTTGAACAATAAAAAATTCGCAGCGTGCGCGTAAACTAAAAGCCGAATTCTCCTGTCTCTCATTCCCCATTAGTAGCCATTGGCATGTACATTGAGCACGATCTGACAAGAAAGGGTTGCTACGTTATACTCGCTGGGCCTAATCTCCTTGGTTTTAGAAAGGTTTAGCGAGCGTTGAACCTCAGTGCCATGAATACAGTGCACTATAGTTTATACCAAGAACTCGAAGTGGTTAAAGGCGGGAAGTAGATACGTTATACTCGCTGGGCGTAACCTCCTTGGTTATAGAAAGGTTTAGCGAGCATTGAGCCTCAGTGCTATGAATACAGTGAACTATATAGTATATACCATGAACTCGAAGTGGTTAAAGGCGGGAAGTATAGATACGAAGCGCAAGACGTAAGACAGTGTGCGTTGGTCTCCTCTCGTTCAGTCCTTGGGATGTCCGCTGCATGGCGGTGCATATATATCAGGAATATATGATGAAAAGATGCGAGATGGTGGTACTTGGAGTGTTGAATAGATGGACGAACGGACACACAGACGGATGCATGAACGGACGCCCGGATGGCTGCACGGTTACATGGACGGTCGCAGTGGCGGATGCATGGATGAACGCCGAGACGGACGCACAAATGGACGTGTGGACGCACGAACAGACGCACGCACGGACGGGCGGATGGATGCACGGACGGTCACACAGACGGACGCATAGACGGACGGAAGCAAGAACGAATGGACGGACGTATGCTTCACCCCACTCTCAATCATTCACGCCGTGGATATGCTGTCATTTTTTTTTTGAAAACTTCTTTGGGTGGAAGCTGTTGGTTAATTGCATAGAGTTTCCTAAAATTAACTTAAGGGGACTCTGGCGCTGCTATCGTTCAGCGACCATGGGAATGATGGGTAGTACACATATTTGCCTATTGCGGGTGGCGAATCGTACTTGAGGCTTCGTTTATTGCTAGTTACGGTTTCGTTTTAAAGAAAAGAACGAACTCTTTTGAACTTCGTGACCTGATTTAAAAAGGTAAGCTTTGAAGAAATAAGATAGCGAAGCACAACCGCTGAACATTTGCCGATTTTTGTTTCGTGAGAAAACAGCTCCAAGCCACACGAACACACACGGAGCCAGAGGCAGGCTAGAAGTATGAACATTAGACAAATGTGCGTACTACCCATCATTCCCATGCTCACTGAAGCGCCGTGCGTTGCAGCTCCCGCAGTCACTAGCGCCAGAGTTCCCTCTAGTGTATATTGGGAAACTCTATGGTAAATTGTGTCAGAAGACAATGGGGCGTCCACAGCAGCTGTGTGGACACAGACGCCAGCCATTCCAGACGGACGCCTGCTTTCGGAGCATTGCTGTGGATGCCCACGTAAAGCTGATCGATCAACGTATCGCGGATATTGAATGCATACGCATGAGTGCATGTTCTCAAGCAACACTCAAGCCCTTCTGTGGTTGCATCTGTTGCGGACCGGCGCAAGTATACAAAGAAATCGACAAGCAGTCGAGCGTGTATACGCTGTAGCAGTCACACTTCACGCACTCACTACAATGCTCAGAGGTCCAAGAAGCTAACAGGTCACAATTTCAAATCGCTCCCACTCTACCACATCTCCTATCCGCAAACACAAATGGTCCATACCAAGGCATATGCGAGTTATGAAAAAAAAGGCAGATCCCACGTACAGTGGGAATCGATGATAGGCGAAGCACGAATGAGAAAGGTTGATATGTCACTTTAATATCAACTCACCTTTACGAGGTGGAGGTAAATGATGCAGTACATGACTTCCGTGCCATGATTATCATGTTTGGACATGTTTTTTATCTTCATAATCTATTCACGTCACGTGATACCAAATTTTACTATATGTGGAGCTAGCGAAACGACCGCGAGCATGCTATGGGCGTGGTATGTTGTCATGTTGTTACATGACACGCGTGTCAGAATTACTATTTTTGCACCAGTAATACTATCGTCATCCATTGACGTCACGTAACACCAAAATTACTATACGTGGAGCTAGCAAAACGGCCTCGAATGCATCATAAAGGGCCCAATATACTCCAATGTAGCATTCACGCGTGCGGACGCTCAATGGGCACAGCGACGCTACGTTAGCAAGACGCGAGCTCTCTATAGTTTGACGCCAGGCACGACTAGTGCGAAATGCGACCTGCTGCATTTCGTGCCGATGTTTTACTCAGACAACACTGCGTCTCGCTCTTTTCGTGACGGAGAGACGCCGGACACGCTGAAACGCGTATGCGTCAAAGCAATGCAGCGCGGAGCGCGCTTGCTAATATATGGCAGGACTGGTGTCTGGCGTGGCAACGCCGGCGTGACTTGGCGAAACTAACACCGGTAAGCACGCGCACCACGTCACGTCGAAATGCATTTGCGCCTTCACTGTGGCATGTTGTCATGTTCTCACATGACACACATGGACTTGAATGTAAACATTTGACAGAAGTCTGGTTGGGTATGAAGCCTATCCTACGCAGTCACCCCTAAGGAAGGAACCAAGTCGGTTCCGAAACGTCGGGTTTCTTCAAAACTTTTGGTTGGAGTTTATATCATCTCCCATGACACACATCTCATGATTATCATGTTTCCACCAGTCACACACCTTCGTCATTCATTTACGTCACGTACTACCAAATTTGGCATATGCAAAGTTAGCGAAATGGCCGCGAGCGCATCATCAGTGTGGCATGTATATGTTGTTACAACACACGCATGTCGTGATTATCATGTATAGGTGTGTCGTTTACCTATATCGTCCATTCGCGTCGAGCAATACAGAGTTTGGTACATGTGAAGCTATCGAAACGGCCGCGAGCGCATAATGAGCGTAGCATGTAATCGTGTTGTTACATTACAGGGATTCCATGTTTATCATGTTTGCACCAGTATCATACATTCGTCATCCATTCCCGTCCCGTAATACCAAATTTAGTACAAGTGAAGCTATAGTGAAACGGCCGCAAGCGCATCATAAGCGTGGCATGTAGTTCTGTTGTTACATGACATGTATGTCAGAATCTTCATGTTAGGGTCTGCCGCTTGTATTTGCCATGCAATCATGTCATACCATGTCAGTTTTGCAACATGTCACGTGAACGAAACCACCGCAAGAGCTGCAGGACCTTAAAATGTAAATCTTGACATTCATATCATGACTTTTATGTTGTGGCAAGTCAAATATGTTCTACATACAGTCATGTTATGTCTTGTCAATTTTGGTATCGATACCATTATCAAAACGTCCAAGAGAGCCTAAAGTCTTAGGCGGATAGATAGATAGATAGATAGATAGATAGATAGATAGATAGATAGATAGATAGATAGATAGATAGATAGATAGATAGATAGATAGATAGATAGATAGATAGATAGATAGATAGATAGATAGATAGATAGATAGATAGATAGATACGTGCGAAGTCGCCAAAGCTTGTCAAGAAATGCTTCGCATTTAAAAGTGATTAACAATTTAGAGTACTCGGCACTATGGCAGTGCTGAAAGCCATTCCTGGGACCTCACAAACGATGAGGCTGCATATGTGTTTAGAGAAATTTATTCTCACAGACAGTGAACATCAATTACAATCCAACAGAACATTGCGACAGAACACAACATCCACAGACACACCAAAATTGTTACAAAAAGATATGTGTACATATGTAAATGGAATACAACATACACAACTTACCTAACTAAACATGAATTGCTACAAAAACAATGTCTACATATGCACAATACATGGTAAACGAAGAACACACAAATGAAATGTAGAGATCAATATGTCAGATATTTACATAGTATTTACAAGGTATTTGTATGAGTACTGAACAAAGATTAACCTACCAATCCCAGGCAGGCCAGAAAACAAGCCTTACACGCCTCTAACAGATGAACACAAAACGGCAGGACCAGTGTCGAAGGAATTCCTCCTCACCCAGAAAGAAGAGTTCCTCCGACAACACAGATATTATTTCTTTGTACAGTCGCTCCAAAATCGGGAAGAGAGCACGGCGGCGACGACCTGCTGCAACAGCTTCACAACGCTTACGCCAAAGACAGTAGGCACCAGCAACAATGAGAAGGCAGGCAAAGCGGCCTCGAGAACAACGTCCAGAAGAAACAAAGCGGTTTACTCCGAGGCCACGAAATCCTGCATGCACAGCCCTCCAGAAAACACGAGCAACGACACATTGCCTTAACACATGCTGATTTGTTTCTCGTAGGGAGCAGTTCGGACATGTTGATGACTGGACTATTCTCCACCTTTCTAGTCGGTCAAGGGTAGGAAGAACGCCCCACCCAAGCCGCCACATGAAGTCCCGGAGGTGGCCAGGTAGAAATGATGCCGTCAGCGTACTCAGAGACACACGAATAGAGCGAGTGCGGCGTGCTGGAGGAACTAACGGGAGCAACAACGCGGCTGTTGTGTCAACGATAGAATCGTCTAACACATCTAAATCAGGGCAAGTCGACTGGATATGACGAAAAAACGCGACTGCTGTTGCATAAAACGAAGGAAGTACTAATGATTGTGGGCCCTGATGTGGGTACTAATGATTGTGGGCGCACATTAGGCAATAAATACCGAAGGTGAGTGCCGAGAAAATAATATGCCAGAGTTCGCGCGGGGGATTCCTCTCCTTGTACGAGGCGCCACAGGAAGCGCAGGGCCAGTAGCCGGCAGCGTATTGATACTGAAGGGAAAGCAAAACCTCCCTGGGAACGCTGCTGTCCTAACACCGCACGAGAAACCAGCTCAGTGCCGCCAGACCAAAAGAAGGAACACAAGGCAGACTGCAATGACCTCACGATGCGTAAAGGCGGCTGTTCCACGTGAGAAAGGTACCAAATGCGACCGCAGAACACAGTCTGCGCAAGATACCTCCGCTCAAGAAGCGGAAAGTCGAATTTCCGGCCGTTCTCAATTTCTTGTTTTACTTCATCGAGGGCGTTTGACCAAACGGAGCTACAAATGCCGTAGTGGTTGTACAGGATTCCTAAAATGCGAAGAGACGCAGCCGGCTGAAGAAGAGATGTGGCACTTCAAAAGCAAAATTCTCTTTTAACTAAACAACTCGAACTCTTAAATAAGCGACTTCAACCCCAACAACAGTGTACTGCAAGGCCATCCGATATTGCCTCCGCTGTCCAGGCGGCTACGCCAGCTACGTCCAAGCTTAGTCCTTGTGCTAAGTCCACTTCCATTAAACCGCCGGTTCAAGCAGCCATGTGTACTCCAGCACTCGGAACCGGTGCCGCATCTACTCCAGAAGCTCTTGAGGCTCCTGGGGCACCTCAGGTTCTCTTGCCCGCTAACCAAACTCTCCCTAGCGAGGAGCGTGCCCCGCGCATAGAGGAACGCCTTACGCACGTCGAAGCTTCGATTAATCACCTCCTCACCAGCTTCTCTGTCCAACGCATAGTAGTAGAGGTTACCCAGGCTATTCAAGCCTGGGCAATCACCCAGTTTCAACCCAAGGCATCGCGTTCCCGCTCCTGCTCGGTGAGCAGTGAGGGTACAGCTCCACGGCGTCGGCGTAAGGTGGCTACCACCACCCCGCCGTCGGACAATCTGGCTTCCGTGCCCCTCCCTGCCTCTGAGGATTCCGAGCGGGACATGGAGGACCAAATATAAAACCTAGGACAGTCACGATGGCTACCAATCGTACGTCCCGTTCAAACATTGCATCTAAATTCGAGATCATACAGTGAAACCCTGGAGGCTTCGGGAACAGGCGAAAGCGTTCACATATTTCCGTTTTCCTCAGCTCACTTGGCTCTCAGCCGGCCGTCCTGGCGCTCCAAGAATCTGGCCCTGCTCCATCCCTTTCTGGATACTGCTCCTATGTAGGCGGCACCACCACATGCCTCCTCGTGCATAAAGCTTACACGGCGATACAGATTGACCTCGATCTGGATCTTCCTTACGACTACTGCATAATATCAGTGCTGTCTCAGCGGAGGGGCCAACCATCAATACATATCTTAAACGTGTACTGTCCCCCTCGCCTTGCGAGGGCTTCGTTTGCGCATCTCTTCCGTCGGGCACTGCGTATAGCGGCCCGACAACCACTGGTGATTGTCGGGGACTTTAATGCCCCCAGCCCTCACTGGGGTTACCACTACGAGAAGGCCCGGGGCATAGAGCTCAAGGAGCTCATTTCCTCGCTGAGCCTGACGCTTCTTACCGATCCGGCACAACCCACACGTTCCGGCAACTCGGTCACGCGATACACATGCCCCGACCTCTCCCTCACCCGTCACATCCGCGATGCTACATGGGAAAATTTAGGCGAAAACCTAGGCAGCGATCACTTTTTACTCCGCATTTCGTTCACACCGCGGCAGAAAATGCGCCAACACTGGGGCCAAGCCCGTCTCACCGATTGGACTCAGTTCAGAATGCAACCATTCCCCGCCGGCCTCTCCTCGACCGAATATGCAGCGTGGGCATCATACGCTCTTCATATGAAACAAGCGAACACTGGCACCCTTGCAACCTCTAATTTGCAATCGATCCACACCTCCTACATCTTTGGCACGCTCGCCGCGGGCTCATAAGGCGCTGGAAACGCAACAAACTTAATCGGAAACTTCGCGCTCGCATTGAGGCGCTCACTGCAGAGGCGGCCGCATACTCCGCACAACTTTCCGATGCTAACTGGGCAGACACCTGTTCGAAGGCTGCAAACCAGATGAGCTCTAAGAGTGCGTGGCGACTCTTTAGAAGCCTTCTCGATCCCTCCACCACCAGGGGAGAAACGCAACGCCAGCTCCACCGTGTTCTGCATGCATTTCAGGGCACTACGGATGAACTCGCGCGAGAACTTTGTGACCGCTACATCTGCCGCACAATTGATCCCGCAGGCCCAGCATATACGTATTCCGGCGCCCCTAACACCGACCTCGACGCCCCATACACGCTTTCTGATTTACGATTTGCACTCACGAAAATGCGACGGGGCACGGCCCCTGGACGCGACGGAATCACAGTATCGCTCCTGGCAAATCTTCCCGACCAAGCACACCTCTCGCTACTCCAGCTTATAAATTCGATATGGGACGGTTCTCCGCTTCCAACGGAATGGACCACATCGGTCGTGACATTCATTCCCAAATCGGCAAAGTCCGTTAGTATTGAGGCACTGAGACCCATCTCACTTACGTCTTGCGCAGGCAAACTCATGGAAACCATGGTTCGCGAACGCCTTTCGGCCTACTTGGAGGCCAGGAGCACCTTTGCCGACACGATGTTTGGCTTTCGCCCGCATCTGTCGGCGCAGGACGTCCTGCTCCAGCTTCAACACGATATCATAGAGCCGACTACTATGCGCCATAACGATAAAGCCGTGCTCGCTCTCGATCTCCGCGGGGCGTTCGACAACGTCAAACACAGCACTATACTCACTAACCTGTCTACCACAAACTGCGGGCAGAAGACTTTCAACTACATTCGCGCCTTTCTATCACATCGCACCGCCTTCATTCGCCTTAATTCTACCGGACACGGCCCGTACTTATTAGGCACGCGGGGTACACCTCAAGGCGCAGTCCTGTCTCCTCTGCTTTTTAACCTGGCGATGATGAACCTCCCCTCTCTTCTAAGCGAGGTCGAGGGAATACAACACGCACTATATGCGAACGATATCACAATCTGGACCAACACCGGCTCCTTAGCGCAAATCGAAGAACGCCTGCAAAAGGCTGCCCTTCTGGTGGACACCTACGCAGGTTCATGCGGCCTGGAGTGCTCTCCAGCTAAATCGGCTCTTCTTTCAGTCTCTCCGCTACCGCCGCCTCAAATTTTTCTTCCGTCCGGGCCCGTCCCGTCAGTGCAAAATATTCGGGTTCTTGGCCTTCACCTCACATCGTCCTTGGATCCAAAGGGCACAATAGCAGGCCTCAGACGCACCAGCGAACAGGTGAGCCGCATGATACGGCGAGTTTCTACCAAGCGCGGCGTCCTCCGCGGGTCTCAGTCCCTCCGATTGGCCCACGCGTTTGTGACCAGTCGCGTCCTCTACGCCTTGCCTTACCTTACCTTCGCCTGCGTCGTCGACACGAGCACCAGCTGGACGTCCTTCTTCGTTCAGTATACAAACGCGCTCTGGACCTACCTATTGCAACTTCCAACAGCCGATTCACGGCTCTGGGGGTACACAACACCTTTGCAGAGATGCGCGAAGCTCATCGCGTTAACCAAATCAATCAACTGTCGCAGACGCCTTCAGGGCGCCGTCTTCTACACAGACTTGGCCTTAACCCGATATCTGACCAAGACCCTCTGCAGCCGGTACCAGAGCTCTGGCGTCAAAAGCTATGGGTGGAACCTCTACCCCGTAATATGAACCCTGACCTCCATCCTGACCGTAGACTAGCACGCGCCGCGGCCCTTCATACGCGACACTCCGATCGTCCTGGTGTTTTCTACGTGGACGTCTCGGGTCCCTCCCCCTCGGGTCACTTCACGGCTGCCGTGATTACAGAGGGCAAACACGTAGATGGCCTCTCCTTTCGAGCAGACACAGTAACACACGCTGAAGAGGTTGCCATAGATTTGCCTCACGCACCCTGCCTCACGCACCATCCTGACGGACTCGCGCTCGGCCTGTTCTCAGTACCTTCAGGGTTCCATTGCTCCGCTGGCGGCTAGCCTACTACAGGCAGCCTCTTGGCGCTCTAACCCTCATCCCATTCGTACCCCAGGCCACTCGGGCCTGCCCGGCAACGAGGCGGCAAATGCCGCTGCCCGCGCTTCTCCTGTCCGGGCCGTTGCCCCTCCATGTCCCGAGACGGAATCTGGCAATACCAACCTGACGCGCTTTCGCGAAATTTTGGCTTATTACCGGGCTTCGCGCCGCCTCTACCCGGACCCCGCACGCGGTTTGGAGAAAGCGGACGAACGACTGCTACGCCGCCTGCAGACGAACACCTTTATCAGTCCGGCGGTCGCCAGGCACTTTTTGCCGGAAATCAATGGCACCTGCTCGACCTGTCATGTGCTCGCCGACACATATCACGTCGTAGCATCGTGCCCAGTTAATCCCGTCCCTTTCTCATCCCCTTTTCCTATCCCAACTAGAGAGGCTTGGGAGGAGCACCTGCTCGGCTGCTCTACCTTGGCTGCACAACGCTCCTTGGTGGAGCGCGCACGGGCAGCTTCCATCTCCACTGGCGTCCCGGAATAGGGTCTTGCCACTCTAGCACACCGATGGGCCACGTCGGCACTCTCTAGTAAACTTTTTCTGAAATAAATGTTTTTTAGCACCACCACCACCACCACCTAAGTGTGGAGTTGGGATAGTCGATGAACAAATACCGGGATTTAGCTTATGTGTTCCATAGCACCCCTTGTGCATGATTACGTTGAGACAATAAAGAAAAAAATGCTCTATAGTTACACGGCAGAGAGCCCGCTAAAAGGCTCAGGCTTTATCCTGTGGAGTTCTTTATGTTCACCGAAACCCCAACGTTTCTTTTTATTTTATTTATTCGCGTGTGGTTTATCTGGCTGTAAGAATCAGACTATTATTTAGCACCTATTGCCAGAATTTCATAAGTTTTAAACCATGGTGAGCATATGGAATGAAAAGAGAGGTCATTACACTGAAGAGGAAGCGCTCACTTAACATCGCGTCAAAGCGATCATGGTTGAGACAATTACTATAGGCGATAATGATTAAAATAATGAAGACGACCAGCCCCAATGAGCAAGTTACTATCCCAGAGCGCCAGGTGAAACCAGCACTTCATTTCGACCGTGACCGACCGTCTGTAAGCTGCGGAAAACAAGGACCTCGTTCGTATAGTCTTTTCTAATCCATACTAAGGTAATTCAAAAGTTCTATTTAAAACTTCACGTGAACTTCAAGAGCTACTACTAACAGTGTCTCTCTGTCGTAGCGTTGCAAAAATTAAGGAATCATTAAAAACTCATTTCTCCCACGATAGCTCGCTGTGCGATTGGCTTACGTACCTTAAATATTGTCGCAAGAAATATTTGAGGAAGGGAGGACTTCGAGTTGATTTTCTGAAAGAAGAATAATGTGCTCGTATCAGCTTCACTTCAATATCTTAAAGCCATGCATTAGCAACATACATTACCTTCACGAGTCAGTTGATAGGCTAAATATTAGCGTCACTTTCGTACTTTTCATATAAACTATCAAGTAAATTATCAGCAATTCTCAGCTTCGTGATGATATGGTATGCAATATTATATATATGAATATGTATATATATAACAGTATGGGCACCGAAACCTTCATCCCATTAGGAGCAGGAAGCTTCGACGTGCACAACTGGTCTGAATCACTACCACTCCAGAGACTGCATGCACGTTGCAGTTGGCATGGCGTTACGAGTGTAATTCACCGCACGATGGCTTGCTATTACTGATAGCTGTTCGCAATTCGTGGGTCAGAATACACACCTTGATATGATAAGTGGGGTTAAACGTCTCAAAGCCACCATATGATTATGAGAGACGCCTTAGTCGAGGGCTCTGGAGATTTCGACCACCTGGGATTTTTTAACGTGCGCCCAAATCGTAGCACACGGGCCTACAGTATTTTCGCCTCCATCGAAAATGCACCCGCCACAGCCGGGATTCGATCCCGCGACCTGCAGGATGGCAGCCGAGTACCTTAGCCACTAGACCACCGCGGCGGTGCAGGGCCTTATTACGATTAGTTCAAACTCAGTTAGCCCTTTATTTCTCGTGCGAAAAGTGTCTGCCAAGAGGAGTAACGCAGCTTAACAAATCGAAACCTTTTCTGTTGCAGCCTAATTTATTTATTAGCCAGTCGGTCGGTCGGTCGGTTACTTAGTGAGGAGTTAGTTAGTTAGAAGTGAAAATCGCGATCATACGTCTGCAAAGGCCATGACCCTACGGGGGAACGATGGCTTTCTTCTGGTAGGGACGCCTTCAGTCGTGATCTCGTAGTCCTGCGTGTACAGTAAAGTTTATCTTATAATGTGGGAGCGAAAAATGTCAAGAAATTCCTTCTGTTCATGCTGAAGCTTAAATGAATGCTTGCACACGTATGCGGGGTGCATGTCTCACCGTATCGAAGCTGTCGCTTCCTGCAGGATATCTTTCCATCAAGTTGCCTTGTATGTATTCCAACGACGGTATTGTCTGTAATCAAATAATAAAGGAAATGGCATCTCAGAGAGGTTTAAATGTGCTAATTAGGATGGTATAGCTGATACGAATCATAACAGCTAAGCTCAATCTCTAAATCGCTCAATCTCATGGTACTTTTATAGTTTTAATAATGATACCAATAATATTAAAACGTGGCTGATCTCCTTACTTAGTAATTGGTATTACACGAAAGTGATACGTGTACTTACAGAGGTGGTAGCTCGTTTATTGTGCATTGTTTGAACAACAGCAGCATATCGCAAAGTCTTGTTAAGAACAGAAAGCAGCTCGATACTTGCAGTGCACACCTCAAGCAGAGAGTACGCATGAAATTAGCATACACAGGACAAGCGACAAACTAACAACTGTCACAGCTCGACACTTAAAGTGCGCTGTACGAACTGAAAGACGCTCGAAACTAGTGCACAAGTAAACACCGGAGAAGCACAAACAACTGTCACAATTCTTCCCGCGTCGTGTGTCAACGGTGCACTCCTTTTGTAAACGCGGCCGTGGCAGCATCCGAAGTGACCTTCGTCCGCTCCGGAATCACGAGTCTAATAAACACGCACGCGCAGGAAAGACCCCGCTCTGTGGAGGTGACGACCTTTATAATGGGCCCAACGCGAGACCATCGCGCCATCCCGCCACCTATAAATAAAACGCGCTCAAGTTTCGAAGCTCGGAGGCTTGCCAAATGGAGTATTGTGAATATAAATGGCTTGCCGTTAGCTCTCCACTCTTCGTTCACTCCGTGGCGTAGCGGTTAGCGCCGCACGCTGAGAATTGAGAGGTTGCTGGTTCTATTCTCCACATATGCTTGCCTTCTGTTTTAGATGCGGAAGCATCTTATACTCGCGCCTTGTAGTGCGCCGTCCGCACCGCTTCTCGAACATTCGACAGCTGACGCGCGCGCATGCGCCGTCGCGCCGTCGCCCACTCTTCCACCATCTGTGCATCCCTTCCTCCTCTACACACCGCGCGTGCTTCACTCCTCCACCATCTGTGCACCCTTCCTCCTCTACACACCGCGTTCGACATCTACAATTCTCCTGATTCTCCAGTGGACGCGCATGTGGCGTCGCGCTTCGAGAACATTCAACAGCTGACAAAGCATGCGCCGTCGAGCTGTATATATACTCAAGGTCGGCGCTCGCTCGCTCAGTTGCCGCTCGTCGGTTGGTTTGTACGGCGCGTCGACGTCCAAGGTCGCGGTGAAATGAATTCCAACGAATCCACAAACACAATGATCGACGTCCCTTCGACCAGCGCCGCCCTTTCGCATACGTGTGTACGTGTTCACTCATTTAACACCCCCTCCTACAACCACGTTAACCAATTTAGCCATCGACCCAAGTAAGTCGCAATTTAACACCCCATTTCACAACCACGTTAACCAATTTAGCCATCGACCCAAGTAAGTCGCACTTTAACACCCCGTTAACCAATTATATGCTCCGCATCCTCCTCAGTGTTCCCCGGAGGGAAGCTGCGGGCAATTTTTTTCTTAAAGCTGATAGTCTTTCTTAGGGACCTTCGACGGAAATATTTTGATCGGTCTGTTTGTCTGTCTGTCTGTCTGTCTGTCTGTCTGTACATTTTTGTGTTTGTCCACCCTTACCGATACCTCAAATGGCACCAAACGGCCAACCCCATCCACAGCGCCCACGAATGTTGCTCAAGATTCAGCGTTCATACTTGTGTGATTGTCAATTGAAAAGCAATTAATGCGCATATTTGAGGCACAATAACAACACTTTGATGTTTTGTATGTGTGTCTTTATACTAGAGAAGACACACACAAGTAATTCTAAGGACCGTAGTCTTTATCACGCTGCGCTGAGAGTGCAACGTGACGCTCAAAAAGGTAAGTGCTTCCAACGCTTTGCTAAGACTGCACGGTTGTGGCACCTGCCCATCGCTTTGCGTTCTACACCTTATCAACTCCGAGACAAGCGCGCATCTTCCTCCGCGGGCGCGCACGCCTTCTTTCGTTTTCGAACTGCCAGATGGCGCTCGTGTCTAACGTGCCTCGATGCGCTTGTTCGCGTCCGCCACACACTCGAGGCACTAACGCAGCGCCTCCAGAATTACATTCACCAATCTTCTAGCACAGAACATCAAATAAACGTTTTTTTTTCACTCTCTTCAGACGCAAGACTCGTTTTTCGACGACATATGCAGTGTAACATGCAGATTCGAGGCCATTTTTTTTCTTTGCAATCTCTTAGTATATATTTTTTAACGTCACTTCCGTGACGGAAGTACGTCAGCGAATAAGTGGTGAACCCTGCATAAAACACTTTCGTGTTAATAATAATAATAATAATAATAATAATAATAATAATAATAATAATAATAATAATAATAATAATAATAATAATAATAATAATAATAATAATAATAATAATGGTTTTTACGTGCAAAAAGTACGATATCATTAGCAGACATGGCGTTGTGCAGATCTCCAGAAATTTCGATCACATCGTGCTCTATGATGTGCATTGACATCCCACAATGCCCAAGCATCTAGGATTTTGCTTCCATATAAACGCAACTGTTGCAGCAGGGATCGAACCTGGGACCTTCGAGCCAGAATCCGAGAACTGTAGTGATCTATACAATAGCGCGAATTTAGGTGACAAGAAGAAACAGTCACACTCAAACACAGGCTCTGAATTGCGACATTTTGGGTGATGTTCTGTAGATGATGTGCAACAAGTTATATCGAGTTGGCATACCTAAGAAGCAAATGTTTTTATAATGATGTCATATGTTGTCTCTTGGCGAGTTTCAAGACTTCAAGGTTTCGATCAATCGATGGGCCAATCGACTGACGGAACTTGACGATCCAAACCAGGATATGATTACGAGAGGCATCTTAGTGACGGGCTCCGGAAATTTTTGACCACCTGGGATTCATTAACGGGCATCCAAATCTAAGTAAATGGTCCTCGAACATTTTCGCATCCATCGAAAATGCAGCCTCCACAGCCGGGATTCAATCCCGCGACCTGTGGGTCAGCAGTCGAGCAATAACCTCTGGACCTCCGTGGCGGGTACTTCCAGGTCTCTCCTAGCTTTGGTTGTATTCGAAATGTTAGATACGTATTACATCATCGAAAAAAGAATCACCTACGTGATTCAGTCCTTTGGCGGAACAATCAGAACACGCGTACTTTACTGTGATGACTCAGTGATAAAACAATATGACGCAAAGATGCAGCACAGTTACACGTTATACTATTGTACGATGTTGTACAATGCACTATGTACAAAGTACCATTGTACAACACCCTCGCAGTTACTGCGAGCATTGCGTCGGGTCGACCCACTCAGGTACGCAACGTTTAGCCTAGTACAAGGTGAATAAAGTTTCAAGAAAAGTAAATAGACCACTGAATTAACATTTGACTAGCTTTACAACCTCTTAATTGTATAGTTTGCTTTTTCATGTACCAGGTAACTGCTTTGTGCTTTAAAATTACCTAAGTATGCGTCGCGGCTGTTAAATTACAAAAACCTAATTTACATAAAAAACCTCGTTTAGGGTGTACCTTCTGCAGTCTATAGATATCAATCTTCTTCCCGTCACATATATTTTGTAGCCATAAACTGATGAAGTACATTGCCGTAAGCAGGTAACGCCGCTACCTGGTTGAGCGAAAATAAAGAAGGATAAAAGATAAATGGCCAGCTTACGTCCTCACTCGTGGTCTCCGTGTGGACTTGCAGGGCCCTGTAGCTCTTGAAAACAAACATAAGTTTGATCAAGACTCTTTGCACTTGCCTTATCAGGTCATAGAACACACTTCTTCTTGAAAGAAGAGGCGCTAATTTAGACACCACGATATAGCGAGACAAGAAGAATAGTGCCGCTACCTATAGTTGTCACGTTGGCTCACTTTCGTAGTGTTTAAATTTGCGCCTTCCCTTTCAATATGATTCACCGATTTGCCACTAAAGAAGTGCTTCTAATAACAGGACACTCGGCTCGTGATCAGAAAGGCAAATATGCATATGGGCTTAGTGATCGGTTTTAGCAGGTCTCGGAGAAGCGCTCGCATAAAATTTGTAAATAGGTTTTACCAATGGAATTGCACGTACGCCACTCACAACTATCAAATTTAATAGTTTCGAACATATGTAGGACGGCAGGAGGGTCTACCGGTAATAGGGAAGATAGTGCTACATTCCATCCCGTTACTCAATTAAGGCTGTCAAATTATTCTGAGCTCACCGGCTTTGTACTCGATGTTTCGTAGAATAAGTTTGTTTTGCATTGTCTGTATACCGTTGACAAAAACTAAACCGACTGCTTTCGAATAAGACTGTGCATCACTAGGGCAGTTTTTTATTACAACTGTACTGTTTGTTACAACTGTACAAAAAATCACTAGGGCAGTTTCTTTATTACAACTGTATTGCAAATGCAGTAATGTGCGCTTTTTTTTAAAGTCGGTGTACACGGGAATCACAAAATTTGTGATTCACATATAGAGAACGGCTACTGTTTCATGTTACCTCGAGCGCTAAACATCACATCATAAACACTTCAATTATGACGACGCATTAGCTTCACGTTGTCTATAGTATAGCTTGTGATCGAACTTATCGTTTGTCTATGCTATTCCATGGACACTGTAACTTTGCCTACCCCCTTTCCCTTGTCAGCTACATAGCGCCCAGATTTTGTAAGGCCTCGGCTGTTGAGCTTCAAACTGAGTACTTATAAGGCATTGTGTTTTTTTGGTACTCAAGGCACGCAAACGGTGTACGTATCGGGAGGCTCGAGTTTGACGCAGCGCAGCGTCGATAACGTGTGACGAATGCGCGTGCAAAGCGCTGTGTGTCCAGTTCTGAAAGTATCTGTTGTCCTAGACACATATGCATCTTCTCACAGAGGATATTCAACTAAACAAACACACTGGAGCGTTCGGTCAGTACAATAAACTTTGTCCAAAGTGATAACGTCAAGTATATTGACGCAAAGTTGCCGTTTCGCGTCACAAGATTGATGAGAGGTGTGACGTGAGGAGCAATGACAGTTACGGTATTGTTTCGAAACGTTTTTCTTAACGTTGATAGGCAAGTTAAGCCATCACATGAAATATCTTAGCTGACGTTTAAAGTCATCACAGGGCACTCCTTGAAACAAACTACAAAAGTGAATCACTCCCCTTTTGTTGTAAGAGCATCGCTACATACGTCTATCCCCCGTTTAGTAACATTATTATCCGTAGAATTTTGTCCTAGCTAGACTGGTAGTTTTTATGTATATTCGCTTTTTGACTTTCAAGAAGTCACCGACTTTGTTTCACTGGCTTTGTCTGAGAAAAACTGGATCGATAACATCACGCCCAGCCTATCTCGCGAGTCAGTGCTCGTATTTATACAAATAAACATTTGCAAACATGCTCCATACTTTCTGCCAGCTTTTTTAACCATTTGTTTAAAAACATTAGACTCGTTAGGCTCATCCGGCGGTACGAAGCTTTCATCACCGTTCAGTGTATAAACAACAACAGTCTACTTTTCAGATTTCACTGGAGAAGTGCACGTGCTTTAAAATATCACCGACATGCAGCTGCGCGAAATAAAACCTATACGAGAGCCTACGCGCCATGTAAGAAAAAGAATAGGTAAGACGCACGAATTTTATTTCTATACGCAAAAACATACGCGAATGGATTAAGAAAAAATGGTTGAAATGTGCGCGTAACATGTAAAACAAATATTGTTTTCTGAAGCATGTACAGAGATAAAAAAAGCCTTTCAATGCCTTGTGACGGCATGCGTGTGACTTGTGGTCCTAGAAACACAACACAAAGAGCTACACCTTTTTTGTTGCCTTTGAATTTAGCCGTTGTTGCAGCATAGAGTAAAGTGATCCATTTGCGCAGCCATTCTCTTATTTCACTTCTTTGACCCTTGGTGCCCAGCTATAACCACGATTATTGTTTTTCTTCCGTGATATGGAGCACCTAAAAAATAGGCGAGGGCACGACGCCTATTAAAGAACGGGAATGTGATGTATAGAGTGAGTGTGAAAGAAATGCCTAATAGACTTGGCATCACCTATATATACGACTCTGCTGATTTCAACATGAAACACACCTTTAAGAAGGAAGGCACTGAATGTTAATAACGTCACGTCGGTAACTCAATGCAACACTTTTTTTTAACTTGAAAGCTTGCGGGATTACGTGAGAACACGTTCTATATCTACATCGTTGCATCGCCTGAAGTTACAGAGTGGAATTTTCCAGTGCTGGCAATCTGCGAAGCACGCTCGAAGGACTGGTGATGAATTCTCGATTCATCCTCGAAAGCACGAAAAGAAGCGAATATATTTGTGTTAGAACAGGATGGATAAATCCATACAGGTGAATATTTTAGCAACGCTACAGCATGTGCATATCGCCAACGGATGGCCCGATTGGCTAATGAGTATCAGTTTAGTCACCCTGCACTCACAACGCAGTTGAACAGCAAAGAATAGAATAGAATTTTTGTTGTTTCATCACTATACAGTGTGATAGGAGAAGGGAAAATCCGTTTAAATGGCTTGAGGGAGTCCTTCGCCCCGTACAAAGACAGCAACTCAGTTTCAGGCATGTTCCTAATATTGTGACACTTTAACACTGACAATAATACTTTAAAACTTCCGCTGTAACATAGTAACAGTTAACAGTGACATTCTTAGTTTGTATTTCTATACAGTGGAACAATTTTACAAAATGAGCCCAAGTTGAGAACAGATCATACAAATCAGACAATTTTACACCGCGAATATCAATTTGCTTATTGATATAACCATTTATTTGATGATTGCAAGACTGAAGTCAATAGTCGTGGTTTTGTTTTTCGTGTGCGTGAGCGTACATGCAATGTGTGTGTGCGTGTGTGTGTGTGCGTGCTTGTGTGTGTGTGCATGTGTGTGTTCGTGTGTGCGTGCGTGTGCGTGCGCATGTGTGTGCGTGTGTGTGTGTGTGCGTGTGTGTGTGCGTGCTTGTGTGTGTGCGCATGTGTGTGCGTGTGCGTGCTTGCGTGCGTGTGTGTGTGCGTGTGCGTGCGCATGTGTGTGCGTGTGTGTGTGTGTGTGCGTGCGTGTGTGTGCGTGCGTGTGTGTGTGTGTGTGTCTGTGTGCGTGTGTGCGTGTGTGCGTGCGTACAACTTCTTGCCTCGTACCTCGTCAGTTACGGACTTGACCAGGTAGTGCAGCGCTATGTCACAAATTAAAGTGACGACGACGTCGAATGCGTTCCAGAGGAGGAAGACCCTGACGCAGACTTGGTTTCCCTGAAAGGTTTGCAAGTCAACTGCTTTCAGCGAGCAACCACAGTGGAAGCGTCATAAACTCTGTGGAAAAGCGAAAAGACACCAATCAATTGATGTAATCTTACACCATCGAGGTAAAAGTCTGACTTTGTGAGTGGGCATCACGGTAACTGTTCCGTATTTCTTCCGAACAATCCAGACATAAGCTTTTATGTGATCCAACGTGCGGACAACAACAGGCGTCATGCTAAAGAACATGAAGGTCACCCAAATCGCGCACACACAACAGTGTGGTGGCTAGCGGAGCACAATGGCTACAAGAGGTTTTAGCCACATTATCTGAACTTCCACATGAAGTTCGACAACTTTTTCGAGTATATACTTGAGCAAGAGCAGCAAGTAGCGAGCTGAAGTACTTCAAGAGGCCACAATTATAAAGAAACAACAAATTTGTCTGGAAAATACCACAATAATGAACTGCTTTTGCTGGCTTGCTATCTTAGTGTACGCAACCCCCCCCCATTCACCCCACCCCCCTCATTCCCCATCGCGACTTCCTTAATGGAAGTTGGTAACCCTATAGGTTTGCCCTACACGTTTACCCAGACAGACCTGCACCGTCAGTGTTTGAAGAACGCGGTTATGGACACGCAGGGTTTTGACAATAATGGCGCCGAAAGCCTCGGATGTTGTTTTTTAAGAACTGTTTAATTCCCATCTTTACTTTAGAAAAGCTAGGCACCATAGTAAAGTCGTGTGAAGCTTTTGATCACTTCATTTTTTTTTGTTTCGTCCAGTGACTTGATCATCAAAAGGGGTGGCGGGGGGGGGGTAAAAGTTCTGCAATCATAACATTGCAACCCCTATTGCGAAACCTTGTAAACGACTGTGGACGAGAAGTTATGAAATGTGAACGGAACAGCGCTTTCTGTCTAACCAGTCGTCCAACCAGTCGTCCGTGTACCAAGGCGTTTCTAAACGTATATACAAGGCACCTTTTAGAGGAGACGAAGCTTGTCCTTTCGTGGCTCATTCTGTGCAACGTACACACGCACGAGAAGAAACAGCTGAAACGGGCGCCAAACGAGCGCAAAACAGCGCCCGTTGTGTCTGTTTCTTCTCGCCCGCATGTATGTCACGCAAAAATGTAGCCTTGAATTGGTGCCGACTCACTCAACTTCCAGCATTCTTGCTAATCTTTCGCATTCGTATCCTTCTTCTAACTTTCCTCATCCTATATGTCCTATATGTTAATGTGCAATCGCTTCTGCAGTTCATGTAAATTACAGCTTTGTGATTACTCTTACTTCCACGAAGTAGATGATCAACTACATAAACGCTCCGTATGGGCCGCTTATACGAGTATATATTTATATGTCTCCAACCACGTTTGCGGCATTCCCATTTTGCATCATAAGATGCCCGTTTTTAACCGGTCTTTACTTGACAGTCCTTTACTTGACAGTCCCTATAGATACACAAGGAATATGAAGGAGATCGATATTTGATAATTCGGTTTGTATTCGCTAGAGCGGAAGTGAGGTAGGAGTCAATCGTGAGCCACTGTATCGCTGTAGGAGACAACCAGTGAACTGGCTAACGCCGAACGGTTCTTTAGAAAACAAACTTCTACACTTCTACAAGTGCTGGAATGTGAAAATAAACGAGTCGGCGCTTAGCTAACGTCACTCACGGTGCATTGCGAGCAGAGAAAGACCACGTCGGAGATGCAGCAGAGTGTGGACGAGACTACGGTGACGTACAACACGGCCGCCAGGGTTGCTAGTGCTGGAAAGGGACAGAGCAAGCTCACGTGTTTTCCTCAGATGCGTTGCACTCTTATTGAACGACGATTGTCTTCACACAAATAAGCGCAAAATATATTTCTTGAACGAGTGTGACCGAGCTCTACGTTTTTCGCCAACCTATAAGCTTAAAAGCGACCTTCACCATGCGTTCATTGCCGAACGACTGCTTTTTTGAAACAGCCGCAGACTGATATCTTCCGCAGCGATATCTTTCACATGTCTCAATTCTCCTTTCGGCATACTCAAGAAATTGATTGTTGTTATATTTCGTTAAAATAAAAAAATAAAAATATTCGGTTGACTTCAAAATGAATTCTCGAATCGAAAAGATATCAACCAGGAAGGACTATCAGGTTCACATTAGTATTTTTTGTATATTTGAGCACGTAAAATGTAGTAGGGCATTACATGCATTGTTGTAGGGGACAAAAACAACGTTGCTGGCAACAAGGAGAAAACCGCGTCTTTTGACAGCAAATGATGGCGTTATAGCTAGACATTAAGCGAAGGCTCACCTCCAAAAGTTTTCGAAGATTCTCTTCGCATGTTATCCCGGAGGCGATGCTCTTCGGCAAGCGATTGCGAGTTTTTCAAAATTAAATAACAGTTGGTGCACTGAAAAACATCAAAAAAAGTAAGCGATTAACTTTTCTAGAAAGCATTTTTTCTGCGTATTTTTTTTTTAAATTTCATTCAGCAGAAACAACAGGTAAAAAATGAGAAAAGGTGAGACATTTTATTATCTCATTTCCTGATGTTTACGAATACCCCACGCAGTCTGGCAAATAAACGTTTGTAAGTGGCCCACTTCCTTCACAACAAAATTTAATTACGGCCAGTAGTTATTTTTATCTCCAGGATGAAACCATGAGGATTTGCGATAAGCCAACTGTGTTGAAGCGGAAATTCGCGACACATTTTTATGCCATGGGCATGATTGATTTACTACTTTATTTCGTCAAGCTGTTCGCAATTCACAGATCAGCCATGTACGTCAGCACACAAGCAATCTTAGTATACTCGCGTTAGCAGTGAAAAAATCTCACTCATAAAGGGAAGACATCTTTGGTTTTACAACGATGCCCACAGACGTGGGTTGCTACCTGACAACCGTGTGCAACCTCGTTAACATTGCTCTCCTTTCTCAGTATTTCACTTTCCTTATCTCTCGTCCTCCACTCGTATAGGCTTAACTTTACACTTAAGAATTACATGCGGGTGGCCATGGGTGATTGTTGATGTTTCACGTCCCAAAAACCACCCTTACGATTATGAAAGACGCCGTAGGGGAGGGCTTCGCAAATTTCGATCACCTGAGGTTCCTTAACGTGCACCTAAATCAAAACACACGGCATTTCAGCCTGCATTGCAAACGTGACTGCCACGGCCGGGATTCGATCCCGCGACCTGCGGGCCAGCAGTCGAGTACCATCACAATTAAATTACCTGTACGGGGAAACACAAAAATCGAACGCGGATGCCAACTTGGTATACCGAAAGAACGTGTTCTGTGTCTACAGCGTTCATAAAGTTTATGCGCGGCGCCTATAGCGTTCTATGTGAGGACTTACGAAGAACTTCATGCGGTGCCGAACGACGTACGAGTGCGCGACTTACAAGGCATCCGACGACGATCACGCTGAGAAAGACCACCCTAGACATGGAAGCATGGGTCGCTCTCCCACTCCTAGTACGAATTCATATAGAAGATTACTTGGCGCAGAACAATTCGCAGACGTTTAGCGCGCTGCTGGATATGTTGTTGTTGTTGTTGTTGTTCTCCTATCGTTAGTGGCGCATACCCACTGTGGGGGATTGGCCAAGAATCGAGTGGCTTTAAAATTTACTGTTCAGATTTAGAATGATGGAGGTATAACAGAAAGATTACCGATAGCCTATAGGCAAGTGTGGTGCTTAATATAATGCATAGAAATATTTACATAAACAAATTTATTCTTAGAATAGAGCATTAGTCCGATTTTATACGTATATAATTAGGTGAACATGTTAGGATAATGAAAATGGTTAATTAGTCAACCTATTAGTTTCATCAATATAGTCACGGACGGCCGCGCATACTTTGCCATTACGGAAACCAGAAATGGAAGCTCCAAAAGACAAAATGACAGGCAGAGATAAGTCCATACCAATGCCACGCAAAGGTATTTCTAATAGGGTTTTTCGTAATGTGTTAAACCGCCTGCAGGTCAAAAAGAAATGGTCTATTGTTTCCAGTTCATCACAGAATGCACACAGTGGCGAAGGTGCCTGAGCAGACCTGTGTTTATAGAAATTTAGATTTGGTACCCGGCAACGCAGCCTTGTGATAGCTACTTCTTGTTTTCGAGTGCGGCAAAAGTCTCTTCGCCAGGGATATAATAAATGGCGATATTCTGTAGAGTTTGTTAGTGCTGAACCTTTAAAGACTTGCATAAGCGTACGTCTGCGGAATCGAGCAGCAGCGGAATCGAGCAGCGTTAACACAGAACATGAGCATCGCGTGAACCCTTGCACCGATGGCAGTGGAACTGCTGTTTCGCAAAGTAAAAGATGAAGTAGAGAAAACGAGAACGCCATCCACGTCTACACGTGTAAATGTTTCTAAAACTAAGCGATTTTATTAATTTTGCTATCCGTTACTAATAAAAAATTATTTTGCCTTTTTTGATTCATTTAATCGAGTACCAACATTGATATTGATACATAAGAGCCGCTAAACACGGCTGCATGAAAGAGGGGGACGAAGTGGGTTTTTTGTTTTTATGCTGGTCTGTCGCCATCTTGCTCGTCGAGTTCTGTGCGCTGTAAATAGATCATTAAACAAGTTACTCGTAACATTATTGGTGGAGGTGCTGTGTACTCGTATCAACATGAATTTGCTTACGTTTCCAAAGGTGGGAAGCTTTCTATAACCTTCTTTATTCTAAACTACTGTTTGGTTCGGAAAATTTTTATTCATAAAAGCACGGAGTCGTGCAACATAACACACGGTAGGCCGTTCCTACGACGGGACAAAAAGGTCGAGACCTACCGCCGCTTGGTGGGCCCTCTGGACAGCCTAAACTTGTGATTGTATGTCCAGACTCCTCAAAGTGGCGCCCCATTTGCTGATCGATGCTGTATGGCTAATACCTAAGCTATGCTATGCATTTAAATAATAATAATAATAATAATAATAATAATAATAATAATAATAATAATAATAATAATAATAATAATAATAATAATAATAATAATAATAATATATGCCTTATTGTACACACCCATAAGAAATACAAAGAAATGGGCCTGTCTAAGTCCCAAGGACTTGTGCGGCTAGGCCCGGCAGAGCACGTTACAGCGATGTGGATACAAAGAACACAAAAACTATTGTTGCTTCTTTGCCCACGAACAGACTAATGATTGACACCATTGCTTTTTTACAGGCAGTAAATAAAAAAAGAAGAACAAAGGAGGGATTCGTAACAGACAAGTAGACCATGTGATTTTACAACTAAGCGAGTAAATTCTTTAATTGCTTTTTTGAACTCTCTGAAAAAAATTCTTCAGGTACTGCATTGAAAAATTTTGGAATATATACGCTTCTACATGCTTCTTCATATCTGTTAGAAAACCGGAGTACAATAAAACGCTTTTTCTCTCTCAGGGGTCGACGCACCGCGCTTTAAAGTCATCACACCAATTATATCTCAGCGCAACTGTTTTAATAAACAAATCCTCGAATACACAAAAGCCAACATCCCAAAAAATAGTACTGGCATCCACATATGTCGTACGCTTCACTTTTTAAAATATTTAAAAGTAAAATATCAATGCGTGTTTTCCAGCGTTCTTTGCAAAATGCGAGAACTGTAATCCCACATCTCACCACACTATATGCTAGCAAATGAACTATCATTTTTTTTCACTGGTAGAGGCACCAAACTTTTATATAGAAAAGCAGACATGCCACACTTCTCAGTTTGGAACAAATAAACGCCATGTGATGTTGCCAAGACATACCACTATGAAAAATTACGCCTAGGTATCTGAATGTTTCGACATTTTCCACTGCAGAACATTTGCATGGGTTGCACTGCATGCTCCGTGTTAAGAAAAATTGGTATATCCATTTTTCATGTTTTTAGAGGGCTTCAAAAGCAGATAAGGTTTGTTTTCTTTTCGTTTACAATTACGTAGTTTTCTTGAAACCATATCATTGCATTATGAATTTCACTCTGAAGCGCATTCATTGCCCCTTCATACCGTATGTGTGAATAATAATAATAATAATAATAATAATAATAATAATAATAATAATAATAATAATAATAATAATAATAATAATAATAATAATAATAATAATAATCAGTGCCACGTGTCGAAGGGCGCTCCCAGAGCATGTAGTGTAAAATGGTCAGACTGCTACATACCGTAATATTTTATTTAACAGTGCCCTCCTACGCTGGGCCATCCAGCAGAGCCGCGGAGCGGCTGACAGACTTGGCCTGACGGTGTCGACGTGCTAGTCGCGCACTGCACGCTAACGCGTGCCTTGTCGGACCTTGGTAAAGATTGCCACCAAACAACCTCACCCACTCAATTCTTGGCCAATTACCCGCAGTGAGTGTGAGTCGCAGTTCAAGGGAAACGAGAACAAGAACTCTCGTAGGCTTGCAGTATGTCCGTTGTTCATTGAAGGTCCTCCTCAGTTCAACTTAGAATCAATTTCGTGGAGTCGCTAAATTTTTCTAATTTATTTCTTTTTACCACAGTAGCCGAATAAGTGAGGGTTCATAGCTGAGTCGATTAAATACTTATTGGTATGCAAGGAGGATGCAAGAAACCATATTTTATTTTTTGTTACAGCTCTTTAAGACCTGAAAACCTAAAATTCGGGGCGGTCGCCCGCATTTGAGTTCTAAAGAGCGGGAATTAGTTTACCGAGACAAAGCTTTGTTATTTCACCAATCTCATAATCCGAAAACTCTTACCCGAACTGAACAACACATTGATGTCATTTCCGATTGTTTTGAACCAGTCTTAATTGGCATTCTTTCTTTTTATAACGCGAAAGTGTTTTTCGCCAGAGTCCATCATGGCTCCACTAACAAAATTCTGTCACGAATATGACGTTGCAAAATATATAGTAACAAGTGCCAAAAAATTTACAAGAAAAACTTTCGCCTCCAGGAGTCGAACATATGACCTCTCGCTCCGCAACACTATAGGTGGTGTTGGACGACTCGGCCACAAACCATATGTTCTTCGTACTAACAATGAACTATTGTTAGGCAGGAGAAAATCCGCAGCTGTGACAAGGCAGCAGAAGAAAGCTCAGTGTCCGTAATACGAAGGAGGGGCCCACCCTTACAGCAGACGCAGCTGACAAGAAGTCCTAGATTATCTGATGAGCGCACGAAGACAGCACAATATACACAATTTACTGAGCGATATTTGGGCTCGTTTACTTGTGAGATGGTGCGACGGATGCGACGGGTGCGACGGGTGTGCTTTAACGGGACCCTAAAGTCAAATAGCAATTTACGTCAGAGTGAAAGCTCAATGTATGACAACACCTAAAACGACAATATTATCAACAACAGTGCCCTACTTACCGAGAAATCAGGTTAATTGCACAAGAACACAAGCGCTGCCGTAGGACATTTTACAATGGTCCCGATGACATCAGACGGACCGCCTACAATATTTACCAGTAATCGATCTATCTGCAATAAATGAAGAGCCTTCCGTGCATCAAGAGACGCAATAAAAAGCTGCTCTTTCGTTTCTGTTCGATCCATGGAAAAAAAGAAAACCGCCAGACGTAACTGTCGCGAATGGTTCAAAAATACAATTCTCGCGTGGTTACACGGTACAGGTAGTGCCATTTAGCGGGGCGTACTTGAAACAAAAAAGTCTGCACTCTCGAAGCCAATGGTGGGAAATCCATCAATGGCCATTGTTGCTGATGTGGCTACAGCACTGGTATGTGTTCTCTGGCTACAGTGAACTAGATAGGGGTAGTGGGGCGAAGGCGATCCTCCCGGTGAGGCCGTGGGTCCACGTGGACGTAGTTGTAGTAAGACACCTTTTCTTTGTTCGTTTTGCCAGGGAAGTCCAAGGAGGTGCAGCCCCAGTCTAGGACTCAATTCTCTGCTGCTATCAGGCTAATTTGGCTAAAAAAAAGACAAACAGATGTAATTTCCTCTTGGGGCATACCTTCGTTAGATATGGCGTCGCTGTCTGCTTCCGCTCTCAAACAGGCTCATACACACGCCGGGAACAGAAATAAGAGCTAAGTTAAAACATGTCAGGATTCATGGTTCACGTTACTATGAATTATATAAAGCGAGCAAGGAAAGCTTCATCAGTCAAAATTTCAACTGGGGTTTTTAAAAAAAAAACTAATATAGATACGCATCTCCAACTTTCGGTGCCCTTTTTGAATACAAGTTAATGTAATGCCAACTTTTTGTCCCTTTGCGTGGCCATCTTTGTAGCGGTGTTCATGCTCGACATTTGAGAGGCTTGCCCGAGTTCAGTTGCTTTCAAACGTCAGACCCCTTGTATTTATCATGCGTTGTGGGGTAGCTGTTCGATGGCAAAGCCCATTAACACTTCCATCGGTGTGCGCATGGTTCTCCATCAGAGCGAGGTGAGCACTTTCACCATAGTGCCCCGCCCCCCTTCACCCTCCCCCTATTGCTTCAATTGGATGAGTCTCTAGCTAGACAAGATCTGCAATGGAGTAAAAAAAAAGAAATGTGTATCTCACAGCGGCCTACCTTTTGGTCTCCGACGTTCTCGGGCTAAAGGGGGGGCCGTAAAAAGTAATTTAAGTGTTACATCGGGAAACCTCGCTTGTCATTATCGTCAAAAATTAATGTTACCATAAGCCTGCACTTTAACAGTAACGGGACAGGTCCGATCGAGCTAGTGTGTGGGGCAGACCATGCGCCATCGAAAAACCAGTGTAACACGTCATAACTCATTTTCCGTAAACAAGAGAAAGTATAAGAAAGGAAAGAATGAGGCCCTTGAGTTCTGCTTGATAATGCGCTGCACAATGCTATTCAGTGCCTACGAGCGCGTTCGAGCACATTGTATGTTTTTAGAACACTGTGGTATGCCTTTCCAAAAGACTCGTCTGCTAGTCGTTCACGCTTCTTTATGCTCCAACACAACGCTGTTATGCCAGCGAGTCCTCGTCAAACGTCCGTGCCTCTGAAAAAGGCAATCTGGGTCAAGGCCAGCCCGCAGTCCGCCTGGCGCGATCAACTCGACGGCGTGAACACGCGCAGCGCATCTCTGGCCCACGTGCATTGAGTTAGCTGCGCACGTGACAGCGAGCCGGCGTCCTCGTGTCTGGTGGTCTGACGCATGGCGCGGCAACCCCATTGGAGGAGTCTGCCCTGACGACCAGCGGCGCTTCTGATTGGACATTTTGGTTGGACCCGGTGTAAATAAAAGAAGCCCTGCGGCGCGTCGCGATCGGCGGTCCTGCGAGAGAGGAGTCCCCATGTCGGAGAGCCGACATGTGTGTGAGTCGGCGGTCTTAGGCGAAAAGTTGACCTATGTATTAGAGAGGAGAGCTCGGCTCTTCGAGTCTCTGTCGGCCCCAGTGCCGAAATTGTAACGCCTCTGTATATATGCTGTACATAAACCTTGTTTAACTCACCGTCGTCTCGTCCGCTCGTCTTATCAGCTCTGCGCAGAAGCAGTCGCGAGCTGATAAACATACGCTACGCAACAGTGGTGGCAGCGGTGGGATTGACCGGCGTCAGCGACATCGATGCGGTGAGTGCCTGATGTTTTCCCCTCATTTCACCAGACTACTCTAGCTTAGGTTGTAGTAGTTTAGAGAAGGGCTGTGTGAAGCATTGAAGGGAGCTTTGTTCGTTTCAAGCCAAGTCGAAGCGCTTTGAAACCAAAGTTAATGCGGAGGGGGTAAACACGGGAGTGTGCAAAATTGCTTGCGCGTCTTGCTAGTAGGCTTATAGTGGGTACGGCAAGTAGATTCTTAACAGGGGCAAACAACAAGAGGCTAGTGTGAACGATGGAGAACCTTAAAGTGAAGGAACTCATCGAAATTTGTGAGGAACTCGGCATTACTTTGGGCCGTGCGAAACGAAAGCAAGCGATCCTTGAGTTCATGAAGGATGAGGGAGTGTCGGCTGAGGAAGTCGATGAGGCCTGGGTGGATATCAAAGCACGCCGCGAGGAGGCTGAAAAGCGACAAGCTCGCGAACGTGAAGAAGCTGAAAGGCGAGAAGCTCGCGAACGTGAAGAGGCTGAAAGGCGAGAAGCTCGCGAACGTGAAGAAGCTGAAAGGCGCGAAGCTCGCGAAGAAGCTGAAAGGCGCGAAGCTCGCGAACGTGAAGAAGCTGAAAGGCGCGAACGTCGCGAGGAGGCCGAGAGACAGGAGCGCCTCGAGATGAAACGAATAGAATTGGCAATCCTACAGTGTTCGCAGGCGCCTAGCGCAGCTTCTCCGACGATTCAGGTCAGCGGTATTAGAATTCGGGATCAACTGCCACCGTTCGTAGTAGGCGAGGACACGGCGAAGTATCTCGTCAAGTTTGAACACGTCTGTGAGCGAAATGCTTTGGAGCAGTCTCTTTGGGCGCGGAACCTGCTAGCTCTTCTTCCCGGCGAAGTGTCCGACGCGATAACTTGCTTGTCGAGGGAAGCGTTTGAGAGCTATGACGAGGTTAAGGAAGTGCTCTTGAGACGTTATAAGTTGTCACCCGAGGCTTTCAGGCAAAGGTTCCGGTATGCTAAAAAGGGGAATGAGTCACACGTTGACTTCGCGTTTCGTCTTAAAGCCGATTTCATTGAATGGCTCAAGGGCGAAGGTGTTTATGACGACCGCGATAAAGTGGTGGAATGCGTTGGATTGGAGCAATTCTACCGCTGCATCGAGGAGGATGTCAAACTTTGGCTGCAGGACAGACTTGGGGACGTACAGTTAAACAAGGCAGCTGAGTTAGCTGAGGAGTATTATACTCGCCGAAAGTTGCATAGCAGGGCAGCGCGCGTTGAAAAGGATGAAAGGAAAGAGGGCTTTTCAAGGAAACCTGATCAACGGAAACCCGTTCCGCACCGTAATTTCAAAAAGGACGCGTCTCTTACGAAGGACAGTGTGGGGGAAGGGCAAACAGAAGCGGAGAAATCGAGTGAGGTTTCTACCACACAGGCATTAGAACCGGAAAACAAACGGAAGCCGCTAATCTGCTACAACTGCAAAAAGGAAGGGCACATCGCGAGAAACTGTCAGGAAAAGTTTGCTTTCGCAACGATCCGAGAATCAGAAAAAAACATTCGGTTGTTGGAGCCGTATCTCCAAGAAATTAGGGTGAATGAGAAAACGTGCCGAGCACTTAGAGACTCAGCGGCAACCATGGACGTTGTCCATCCTTCATTGGTGTCTCCGGATGACTTCACAGGAGAATGCGCGTGGATCAGGCAGGTCGCCGAGGAGCAGAGTGTTCGCTTACCAATCGCCAAGGTTGTCATTAAAGGCCCGTTCGGTGAGCTTCGCACCGAAGCGGCTGTGTCTGCCGCGCTAAATGATCGGTTTTCTTATCTTTTCTCCAACAACTCGGAGCAGCTTCTCAAAGAGCAGGGCAAATCGTTCTTCCCCAACTTTGCGTGCATGGCCCTCACGCGATCGCAAGCGCGAAAGCTTTCGCGGAAGCTGGACCTGGTTCCATGCGGTGAACTCTCAAGTGACCTTGTCGGCGGGTCGACGGAACCCCAGAAAGGAAAGTTTCCGCATGAGTCATGTGAGCAGTCACGCGAGCGGCCCGTCGCCGACCCGACCGGCGCGGTTTCCGGAGAAAGGGGAGACGACATGGCGCCATTGAGTCAGAGCGAGAGGGCTGCAACGCTCTCGCCTGTAGCGGAAAGTTGGAGCGAGCTGCCGAGAGTTGATCGAGAGACGCTCATTCGAGAGCAGAGTGAGGATCTCTCGATTGAAGCGCTAATGGAAAGCCAAATTGAAGCGCTAGTGGAAAGCCAGAAAAACGCGGCACAAGTGCTGTCGAAGGAGCACTACGAGAAATCGGGGAAGAAGCGCGCTTTTGAAGTTGATAATCAGGTAAGGCTGCTGCAGCCGTACAAAAGGAACAAGCTTGAGGTTGATTGGGAAGGGCCCGCAAAAGTAGTATCGAAGCTTTCTGATACCAATTATGAAGAGAAATTAGGAAGGCGGCCGAACAAAATTTATCACAGTAACTTGAAAGCAGTCATAAATTTACTCTTAAGTGCTTCAGAGGAAGAGGAAGCAGAAATTTTTAGTTCTAGTGAGGTAATCGAAAGGAGATCGAAAGTAATCTGGGGACAGCTGAACCTAGAGCCTAGCTTAAGTGACGGAGGACCTGAGAAAGAGGACCTAAGAAAGATTGGTTCCGAGTTTGGAGACGTGTTCTCGGACCGTCCCGGAGACACGACGGTGATCGAACACGAAATAGAGCTAACTTGTGAGGAGCCAATCCCTAGCAAGCCGTATCGTTGTTCCCCTGTGCAACGTCGAAAGTGTGAGCCGCTCTTGGTGCCGCATAGGTATCGTCGCCTAAAATTGGCCGGTTACTGAGGTGGAGCATGTTGCTCCACAGCGCAACTTTGACGTTCGCTACAAAAAAAAAAGAGGGAAAGCTATACGCTATTGCAGGAGCATTGAGCAGTGCGTTCTAGCTAGTACCTTCTCAACCTTTCGGTTTCTCGCTGGCGATTCGGGGCAAAATTTTGACCTCATCACGACCTGGGCTGAGCGCTCTCGTTCAGAGTAATCTCAAGGGGCCAACTTTGTGGTATTCTAATTCGTTACGTTGTTGTACGTGGGAGAAAAAAAAATTGAGTTGTCATTTTAAGAGTCTTGTGTCCCACATGTGCCTCTTGATGTAGAGGGAACCAAAATTCCGATAGACACGTAGATAGGTATGTGTTGTACTATACTTTGTCTGGTGTTCTGTCGGGTGACCGAAGGCACTTGCGTGTGTCGTGTGTTGTCTGTTGTCGATCCGTTCTTGGCAAGTTGCAGAACCATCGACAAGTGCTGAAACCGAAGATGGTCAGAAGAGACGAGTGAAGCTGGTCGACAAGTTGTGGCGACAAGCCAGTGGAGCTGGGATCCGTCGTCAAAAATGGGACGTGTTCCCGGAACAGTCTGGAGCTGTATTCTCCCCATGGCCCTGGAGGCGAACCTGGAGGGACCTGGCGAACGAGCGCACCTGACATCCGAGCCCCGTGGAAGCAGCTCGTCTTTCCGGCGCATTGTCTGGCGGCGGGGGTGCTGTTATGCCAGCGAGTCCTCGTCAAACGTCCGTGCCTCTGAAAAAGGCAATCTGTGTCAAGGCCAGCCCACAGTCCGCCTGGCGCGATCAACTCGACGGCGTGAACACGCGCGGCGCATCTCTGGCCCACGTGCATTGAGTCAGCTGCGCACGTGACAGCGAGCCGGCGTCCTCGTGTCTGGTGGTCTGACGCATGGCGCGGCAACCCCATTGGAGGAGTCTGCCCTGACGACCAGCGGCGCTTCTGATTGGACATTTTGGTTGGACCCGGTGTAAATAAAAGAAGCCCTGCGGCGCGTCGCGATCGGCGGTCCTGCGAGAGAGGAGTCCCCATGTCGGAGAGCCGACATGTGTGTGAGTCGGCGGTCTTAGGCGAAAAGTTGACCTATGTATTAGAGAGGAGAGCTCGGCTCTTCGAGTCTCTGTCGGCCCCAGTGCCGAAATTGTAACGCCTCTGTATATATGCTGTACATAAACCTTGTTTAACTCACCGTCGTCTCGTCCGCTCGTCTTATCAGCTCTGCGCAGAAGCAGTCGCGAGCTGATAAACATACGCTACGCAAAAACGCAGACGGCACGCGCTTAATCTGCCCGCGAGGGCAATTCCAGACAAACGTGAAACGCTCATCTATCGCACTCTATTTGCTTATAAATAATCATGTAGTGTCTGCTCGCCGCAGTTCAAGATTTCGTAACGTTATTTTCAATTCCATCGAGATGTGCTCGCTTTGGTTTGGACGCCTCGGCGTCCACCTCTTTGTGGTGTCGCAGCTCGTTCTTGATCTTCGACGACAGATTGGAGCCTTCAGATTCGCCTCTTTTCATAGATGGCGAGGCTCCGATGTCCGCGTTTTCGTCAGTGACGTCCCCGACGTTAGCCGAAACGTCCTCCTGCCCGCTGAGAGAGCCCCCACTGTGGGGCTCGAGTGTAGGTTTCGCAGGGTCCGGGGCGTGGGCCCTTTCGGTGATTGGTGGCGGGTTCTGCTGAAGATCAAGCTGAAGATCGGGGCTGGCGGACTGCAGCTCGAGCGCGCGCGCCCTGATGGTTTCGAGCCTTGAGCGGTGCTGTGCGTACTGGGCTTTCCAGACGGCGATGCGCGACACGGACGAGCTGCTGGCTTCGTGCGGCGGGCAGCTGCTGCCTCCGACTTCACCGTGGTCCGTGTTCTGCTGGAACGTGACGAGCACCATCCCCTGCGTTCCCGTGTAGCGAATGTATTTGCACGGATTTCCGTACAACGTACCACGCACGTACAAAACATTGCCTCCTAGGAAACAAAGCAACCGAATTATACTGACTGACTTCTCATTCCTAAATGTTTTCCCATTGGTCAGTAACTTTGGATAATTATACATATCGGATAATATGAGCTTACCTTAAACACCGCGGCTAGAAAGATGTACGATAGCGACGGCTTCAGGCGCAACGTCTGAAAGGGAATTTTTTTTTCAGTCAGCGGCGCATTTGCATGCGTGAATGGCATGGAATAAATGCACAAGCATAAGAACGTCATGAAGTATTGGGGATACCTCAGTCACATGAGAAGCCCATACGATTACGCGAATCTGCTTTCCATGTTAGACCAAGACAAAGGCCTTCTGATCGGAAGCTGGAATTGTCACACACGCATTTGTCGATTGAAGCCTCAGCAGAAAGCCACACGGATTTCACAAAAATAGTTAACGAAAACTTCGTAACCAACGCATTTCCTTCTAATGTCTCTCATTCCAACAACCTACTCTTTGCCGCTTTTGTGTGGCGATAAAAAATTAGAGCATTTCCGTGAGCTATAGATTATGTTTCTTACTGCTCAGGTCACTCAATCAAGGAAGGTATAATTGATTAATTAATAATTGATTTTTCTGTCTGATGCTTCAAACACAAAGGAGGTCCTTGGAATACTACACAGAATCGTTATTTTGCTATATGTTCTGGGAAGATAACTCGATGTGTTGAGAACATTTAAGTCCAGCGCTTCAGAAGGGTATATTGTACGGACCTCTGTGAATGCTATAACTTTCTGAGGGTTCGAATCACTGCTCGCTGAGGTGTCTTCTGTAGGGGTTTCTTCCTGCGAAGAAGTTGAACGACCACATTCACGTTTGTAAAAACAACCTACTGGTCTTGGGTGCTGTTAACGTGGCAGGTGATGAGCTTACCGGACCCACTTCTGGATCAGACGGGAAATTTTCCATAAGAGTGGCTTGCGCATAGTCCCACGATGACGCAGTAACCTTCTATGGAGCGTAAATGAACGAATGTAGATTATTGGACAGCTAGGAGCAAACTGCTAAATTACCATCTGCCTATGTTGCCTCTGGTACAAGCACCTATTTTCACTTAGTGTGTGCTCGTGTTTCACATGCACTGCACTGTAATTTTTTTTTTCAAAGCATAACCCGTTAGTCTAAATTATGTGCTCTAATACATGAAAATAGCCCGTTTTCAACGAATGATATTGGTTTCATGGTCGACACCAGACACAGGCTCATATGATCGAGTAGATAGGCAGAGGTTGGGCTGAATGTATTACATACATTGTCTGTACAGGAGAATTTAACTGTTGTCCGTTGAAGAAACATTGTACAGCTGGCCTGTCTCGCCTAGACTACAGGGGGTGATGTTGCGAAGTTTTGCGCACATTAATGATGTTTGCCACTGACAATGTATCGTTCAGTATGGTCGAAGGACATGTATCCTCACAAATAGCCATTGTGTAAATTATTTTTGTAACTGCGATATGATTTTTGTCAAGTACAACAGCCATCACTATGCCTTATCGTGTACCCAACAGTCTTCTTGTTAAGCAACGTATTTATTTTATTTGTCGTCGCTTATTTGCTCTTACCATGCGAGTGAAGTCACAACGCATTCATTGGGAAGCTCAGTTATTCATTTAGGAGCAGTAATAATCTAAAAAAACAAAGGAACTAGAATTACTATGTAGACAGAAGAAAAAAAATATAATACCCACCTCCTCCTCAGTATCTGTGGCGGTCTGCGTCACTTTGTAACCCTAATGATAATAAATAAACAATTAATTAAAATAAATGCGAGTTTTAATCGGAAAATATCAATATCGTGCTGCTAAAGTTTACACACGGTTGCTTCATTGAATTGTTTTAGAAATGCAAGCGCAGTTAGAAAGCGTGCCATGCATCGTTACTAGCACCGGTGCCTATACTATTCGGCGGAATCAGAAATTCAAGCATATAAAGTTACCAACATCGTGGTAATTTCGCAAGCATTCGTTGAGTGTAATGCTTATATTCAAGGTTTTGTTTCATTAAAGAATGTAATACTATAAATAAGATAAAATGGTTCACTGAAAAATGAGAGCGCTAGCATATCCGCCTCGTCTCTGATCACATTGACCATATAAATTTCTAACAGGTGCCTTAGCCAGTGGTGATATAACTTGTTACAGTGTCAATACCAAGATCAAAAGAACAAACAAAGGTTTGCCTCGAGTATAGAGCGGAAATGAAATTAAAGTGACCTTGAGAAGCTATAGCGTAGAGGATCTACGTATACACCACTTGCTGTCGCAGGGGTGCGAGCAACAAAACGAGGGTCAGAAACGTTTCATCGCTGTACAATTTCGTCACAAATATCTGGCTTGCACGCAGCCAAGCCGATTACGAAGTCTGTGAAGGTATAAGGAACGTTAGTTGTGCTGTTTTAAATGTGTTGTACATTTGCTGGGATATAGTAGTAATTCAGATGTTGAATTAATTTGGACGCATATATCACCATTGCTACAATACACTGAAAAAAGTACAGTTGATATTCCTTATTCCTTTTCTCTCTTCGTCATCTCATGGTTTTAATTAAGGTCGCGTCAAACAATGAAACTGGTCTTCGAAATTCTTATCCTTCATTCCGTCTCTATGCTTTGTGTTACCGGGGAACTAACCATTTCATGCATGTAGGCACGCCGAATAAGCGTCTCAAGCGCAAGAGACAAGGTTGCACATTTACTGCGATTCGCTTTCTGGGCGCGATTCGCTCGGAGGATTTCAAGCTGGACGGTTGTGCCCTCGCGATCTCCGACTTCAGCGTAGCTCCCGCCGACTGGTTCGCCCTCCGCGGTCTCCTGATGCCGTGCAGCTCTCGCATTGTGGCACCCCGCCCTTGGACTGCTTCGACCGGATCTCCACTTTCCTATCCCCTTCTTTTTTCCTCTCGCTGGCTGGCGGCTTCTTATCCATCTATTTTCCTTCTATTCTTTTTATTCCTTCTCTCTATATCTTTTATTCCCCATATCCCATTCCTCTGCTGACCTGTTGAGGTGTCCTCGTAAGGAGAGACAGTTACGGGTCGGCACCTTTCTTCTCTTTCCTTCTGATATAACCACAATCTCTCTCATTTACTGCACCACAAGAAAAAGAAGGAAAGAAACTCCAGCAAAACCCTGACGTCATCTGCGTCATAGTGGAGTGACGCGCTGAGCAGAGAACGGGTTCTGACGCAACTGCTTTACTTCATTATTGCCATCTCTTTTGTTTATTTATTTAATGGACCGGTTACTTAGGAGTGTCCAAGTTTTCAACATAAAACACTAAAGCTGCTTGTTTTTGCTGTTTTGAATTTGTTTTTATCTCCTCTCCATTTTCTTTTATTTTTAACTCGACGAGAAACGGTATAAATGTCTATACAGAAAACCTGCAGCACTACCAAGTTTTGCGCCGATTCCCGCATTAAATGCTGTAGTCGTGCGCAGCAAGACGTGGATAAACTTTCAATATCCCGTGCACGTCGTCAAGGATAACGGGTTGTTTGAGACATTGGTGCCTTGTTGCGTTAGCAATTCTGGAGCTCTTTGGGACCGAATTCGCAAAGATTTTATTGGCCAACCGTCCTCGTTGATAACATGTCCGGCGTCATCATTGGCTGGCGTTTTCCTTTGTGACAAACAACTTCAGTTCGTGAGCATTTACACGTAAGATGGACTGGGCTTAGTCGCGCAGGTCAGAGAAGTGCGCTTTCTTGAGTTCGATTAAGCATGTTTTTTGTAAGCAATGGATGTCGCCTCTAACTGCCCTGTTCCTCTTGTGAGGCAGGTGTAGGTACGCACTCGGAAGTGGTGTTTTGAGAAGTGTAACGAAGCTTTCTTTAAAAAAAATCATATTTTGTTGAAGTATGCATTCTGTTCTGGCATCTGCACATAGCCCAAGTGCGTATGTCATACAACATCTGCTTACTTTTGTTTATATCTGCAGTGCCAATTTGGTGCATTTTCTAGAGGCGGAGCATCTCTTTCTCACGCAGGTATGTCACGCGTCCATAGTCCGCACTCACACCACGCAGGCGCGACTCTCCTCTTTCCCTTCCTCCAACCGCAGCGTGTTACTCTCTCCACTTCTCTCCTACCACTTGCATGCTTGCGCTCCCTTCCCCCTTTGCGTCCGGCTGCCTGACCGGGGTTTCACCAGGAGGGAGAGCTCCCTTGTACTTTGCTTACGCATCGGCTGTTCCTGGCCTGCGGACTGGAGTCATCGCCTTCCAGAGCCTCGTCCCCTGCGTGAACTGCTTGCGGGGAAGACGAAACCATCGAACACCTGTTGCGTGTTTGCCCGGCGCTTCGCACACGACGAGAGGTCTTGCTCGCCACACTCCGTCGCCATGGTCTGCCCGCGGCTACACAGAGGAGCCTACTCTTCCCTGCACGGCACCACACCCAGGCCTCAAGGCGGTTCTTCGCTTTCTTGAGGACACTGAAGTGAACAACCGGCTATTGAAGCCGCCTTCCACGTCCTCGGTCGTGGACGCCATTTCTCTTCTTCTTTTCTCTTCTCCACATCTTTAATACCCTCACCCCACACCTACAGGTGCTGAACCGTGCTCCCAATTAGGGCTGCAGAAGTAGGGTGCGTATTTTCCTTTCCTCGTCTTCCCTCTCCCCCATTGTGCACGGGCGTCCCCTTCCTTTTCTCTCCTCTCCTTACGCAGGGAGCGCCTGCTAATCTTTCCTCCCCGCGGCGTCTCGCAAAGCTAGGGTGGCTAGAATGGTAGCAAAGCCGACGCAGGTAGCGTGTGCTAGCGAGTTTGTTCATTGAAGAAACCGACTGCTAGCGCTGCACAACCATGATGCTTCGAAGAGATGGTGACATTTTAGGGGCGAAGCTTTTTCTAGCGGCACACATTCGTCCCTCATAGCCGTTGTAATAGTGTGTAACAAGTATAACATTTTGACCTCCAAGGTGGTGCCGGTGAGAGATTTCTTCTGTGCCTTGTTGAACAATAGAAGATAGTGCTCAATGTGCATGCTGATGGCTGCTAAGGGGGAATGAGAGACAGGAGAATTCGGCTTTTAGTTAACGCGCACGCTGCTAACTTTTTATTGTTCAACAACGCACAGAAGACAAGAAAGGGTTGCTACGTCATACTCGCTGGGCGTAACCTCCTTGATTTTCGAAAGGTTTAGCGACCATTGGGCCGCAGTGCCATGAATACAGTGAACTAGTATATACCACGAACTTGACGTGGTTAAAGGTGGGAAGTAGACACGAAGCGCAACTTCCCGTAAAAAAGTGTGTGTTTCTCCTCTCGTTCAGTCCTTGGAATGTCCGCTGGATAGCGGTGCTTCTATATGAGGATTATATGATGAAAGGTGCGAGATGGTGGTACTTGGAGTGTTGAATAGGTGGACGAACGGACACACAGACAGATGCATGGACGGACGCTCGGATGGCTGCACGGACGAATGAACGCGTGGACGGACGCACGAGCGGATGTATGGACGAAAGCAAGGACGGACGCACAGATGAACGTGCGGACGCACGAACAGACGTACGCACGGAAGGGCGGATGGACGCATGGGTGGCCACACAGACGCACACATGGATGGACGGAAGCAAGAACGAATGGATGGACGAATGCTTCGCCCCACTATCCATCATTCACTCTGTGGATATGCTGCTATTTTTTTTCGTATTCACAAAAGAGTGCACCAAATCCAACTTTTTTATATAATCATAACACACTGGACTTGCTTGAGTTGAGTTGTTTAAGTACAAAAAAAATGACAGCATATCCACAAGGTGCATGATGACAAGTGGGGTGAAACACGAACAGGCGCATGGACGTACGGACGCATTGACGGACGGATGGACAGACGAACGTATGCACGAACAGATGGACGGACGCACGAACGCCCAAACGGACGGACAGATGCACGGACGGGCGCACGTAAGCACGGACGGACTGCATGATGGACGTGTCGCTCGACTTATCATCATTCACTTCGTGAATATGCTGTGACACCGTTTTCATTGACATGCAATGCAATGCAATGCAACTGGCGACTACGACTACGACGACACGTGACATACGACCCACGGCGTAAGGGGCTTCAATAACTCGTACAAGACGTCACACCAGTCTTAACATACTTATAAAGGTATGGTTGGGGATTATGCAAGCAATCCTAAATTATCGTCTTTCAAATGTCACGTGCTTGCGGTAACAAAGACGATATTATGCTCTGTATTGGCTTTTAATCCAAATCAGATGCTCTAATATTCTCATGCGGCAGTCATAATGCCTCCGTTGATAATTTGACCCCCTCTCTATACCAAAAGAGTGCAGAAATGTAACCCCTGCATGAGTATTCCAAGTTGGCACGTTCCCAACGTCAAAAATTAGGCTAAATTCTATTTTTTTGCTTTACCCGCAACCCTCTTACCTCGCTGGTCACGGACTGTACCATGTAGTATAGCGCGACGTCGCACACAAAGGTGATGAGGATGTCGATGGCATTCCAAATTAGGAATACCTTGAAACAGTTCTGGTTCCCCTGAAAATGTTCAAGCTTAGTATTAGGGAAGCTTGATCAACACATGGTAATTCCGGCAGAATATGAGTACTGCGTGTGCTTTGGGAACTGTATTTTCTTGCACATATTTTGTCGCAGACGTGCGCACGGTCGTCTATTAAAAGGGGGAAGGGGGGGGGGGCAGGGGCGACCTTTACCATAGCCCAACCACCATACTGCTCTTTCCTACCCCCTTTCGCTGAAACTTTTCCGAGCAGTACGTAGTTCAAAGATTGGGTATTAGGAGGAATGCAAGGACATGTGATTCAACATTTGGTATTCCCCAATTTTCGTTTACGCAGGTACATAAAAGAGTTCCTCGTAGAAGGTCCTTTAAGGCTATCGCAATAAAAGTAAATCAAACAAATCTCATTCTTTCTTCTGTGTGTTCTATATGCTTTTCTTTACATCAACGCTAGAACGAGCTCTGGCTGTTTGGCAACATTTACTGGTTTCGAAAGCAGGCAGTGGCTCGCTGGTAGACACAACTTACACGCATTCAGATTACAGCGCTTGAACGGGGACCATTCTGAAAGCGAGTCGAGAGACATTACCGTGCATTGGAAGCAGATGAAGACCACATCGGAGATGCAGCTGAGTGTTGAGGAGAATATCATTACGTACAGCACGGCGGCGAGAACTGCGAGACCTGCGAAGAATGTGCAAGTTACAAACTGGTTGCGCATTACGTGGTTACATTATACCAATGCCAATTTTATTGATTTCACAAAAACAATTAACCTCGTGCCCCATAACCACCTACTATTTGAAATGAGGCTGATTAACATTGATGAAAGAGTACTCAACTTGGTCGAGGAGTATACTTTAGCAACCGACGCAAGCCGTTGTGATTAACAATGTTCATTCATCACTGCAACCTATGTTCATTCATTACTGCAACATATCACCGGAGTGCCCCAGGGTTCCCCTTTAGGGTCGACCCTATTTTTTTTACATAAACGATATTCATCAAGCTATACACTCACAAATCCAGCTATATGCGGATGATTGCATTTTGTACCGACCAATAAGATGTAAGGATGGCTGTGCTAAGCTTCAAGAAGACTTGTATATGTTTGAAATATGGTGTTTGCAATGGCAAATGAGCGTAAACAGTACTAAAGCTAAGCTTATGAGATTTACCACTTCCAGCTACATTACAGAGAAAACTTACATTCTTAATTGTGAAGCCTTTGAAAGCACAGCATCGTTTAAATATCTAGGTATTCATATCTGCACAAATTTGATTGATTGATTGATTGATATGTGGGGTTTAACGTCCCAAAACCACCATATGATTATGAGAGACGCCGTAGTGGAGGACTCCGGAAATTTCGACCACCTGGGGTTCTTTAACGTGAACCCAAATCTGAGTACACGGGCCTACAACATTTCCGCCTCTATCGGAAATGCAGCCGCCGCAGCCGGGATTTGAACCCGCGACCTGCGGGTCAGCAGCCGAGTACCTTAGCCACTAGACCACCGCGGCGGGGCTTTCAGCACAAATTTGTCTTGACAAAATCGTGTGGATTTTGTTGTTTGGGTGGCATGCAAATCATTTGGACTCTTCCGTCGTACGCTCCATCAGGCTGCCAGTAGTAGCAAACTGCTCGTATACACTACCATACTCCACCCGAAACTTGAGTCATTTATATGGAACCCGCACCACAAGTATCTTATTAACAAATTCGAATCTTTGCAAAACAAGGCATCTAGTTTTATCACTGGTAGTTATTCAAGGCAATCAAGCATCACAAAAAGTATGACCTAGGTCTCACCACCTTGCAGACTAGAAGAAAAAATATGCCTCTTGGCCTTTTTTCATTAGCTTTTTTCATTAACCAAGCACATTCTCTCAAGCACACATCTTACACACCAAAAACATTTTCCACTAATCAATCACAAACTGAACGTTGAACAAATTTTTGCACGCATTAACGTTTTACAGTTTTCATGCCTACATATAGCCATGTCATAATGGAATCATCTCCAAAGTAACATAGATGAAATAGCTGACCACGTATTATTTAGAAACGCGTTAAATGAGGCGTTCGAGAAAGTAACATCTTACCCTTTAAGTACTAGCGATTATTTTTAACACAGAAAATTTCTATCCTAACTTTGTTGTCGCGATGCCTGTATATGCAACACAAATAACGTGCGTTTATTTCTTGTGTAATGAAGAAAATGCAGTACAATGATGTCAGTTGAGAAGCATTGTACTACTAGAAACTTCTATTTTTTCTTCAATGTTTTCTCTTTTTTTTTCTCTACACGTATTTGTTCCTATTACATCATTTCGATTTTCATATGAATTGTTATGCTCTCCCCTATGTAATGCCCACGTTGGGCTTTTAGGGTAAATAAATGAAAAGAAAAATATAGCGTCTATTTCTAAAGGAGCGCTAGAACAAACACGGGACAGAGGCGTATGCAAAACGTATTGGTCGCCTTTTTTAATCGACTTTGTTGCCATTACCCATCAGGCGTTATGAAGATACATTTTCAAACGCTCTTTGGCGGAATCTCAATTTCATGGGCCTCCACAGGCTTCACCTTCAAGAAAGGGGGGGGGGGGGGGGAGAAGGCAAAGATTTATCGCAGTACCCCCTCCCTGGTATATTTCAATGTATCGGGCTGGCTTTGCGCACCCACCTTCCCCTTTTAGTTAACTATGTGGGGGGGGGGGGGGCCTTTTGTCTCTTATGTCGGAGGCGTTAAACGGTATGCTACGTGTTCGGAGAAATTTATTCTCACAGGCAGTGGACGTAAATAACATTTAAACAGAACATTTCCTCAAAAAAACTATGGGCACAGGCACATATACATTTTGTTACAAAAAGATATGTATACATATGTACAGTCGGCCAAAATTTTAACTATGTTGTGCAGTGGCAACTTTTTCGTCTGTCAGCGCCATCATATGGAACGAAGTTACAGAAACTTCTTTCGCGGACATGTGCTTTGTGGAGTCTCACCATTCTCAAAACTTGATTCGGTCGTATGGTAAAGATACACAGAAAAAGCTGCCACTCAGGCACGAAAGCTAAAGATTTGGCCCACTGTACATTAGATACTAAACTAAAAACACAAATAAACGCTATTTGTACCAGATGACGATCAATATGACCTTGGCCGTAAGAATCAAACGGGAACAATCACGAAATATTTGGTTTGGGGTCCTTTAATAGCTCACCTCCAGCGTGGAGCCGTTTACGGACGATGTGAGAAATAAATTGCCGGATATTGGCCGAGACAAAAGGGAGTAGCTGCGAGGTGTGAGCTAAGTAACCTTTATTATGCAATAATTGATAATTACAATTTGAAGAAATTTCGGCGCTCCGATGCCCTCAACACCATTGGCTAGCTCTCATTTTATGCTGGCCATTCTACCACGCAAGGGCGGTCAACGAGGCGTTTTTATGTTACCCGTGGCCTCCGACATTGTTTAAAAATCTTGAAGGCCACGCGTTGTCGCTTGAGAAGCTTTGTGCGTTAGCTTTTAAGCGTCAGATGGCGTCCCAAGCTACACTCTCAACATTTCTTGTGGGTGCAGTGCAGTGAAGGGCGTTTGCGGATCAACAAGAAGATATACAGTCAACTTTGTAGACATAAATCATCTTACAATTTGCATTGCACTGCTTTAAACTTTTCGTCCTAATGTACCTCAACTGCATTGCTTGTCGTAATCATGTGAATTTGCGTTGCGCTCCTGTCAGCTTTTTATTTTACTCGATATGAATTGCATTCCGAAAATAGATATTAAGGAACTTAAGTTAGCTTATTTGAGTCGACAATTTTGCTTTTTTATAGTAGTTAGCAAAAAGTAATTCTGCATTGCGCCTTTGCAGATTTGCTTCTCATTGCACTTTTACTACATTGCATGATGTAACATTAAAATTTATTTATTTATGCCGGATTTTATTGCGGGATATCTGAGTTTTTTTCTCACGTTATAGTACGAAAAATACGTGGATGATATTGTCATCTGAAAATGTGATATTATTATCGATTTTAACACATTCCTAAGCACCTTTTTCTTAGAAAAAAAAAGGAATGCTTGATACATGTTATTGGATCAATAATTGATCTGTTGAACTATTGCGCGCACCATCAAATCACACTCTACCAGGCCAAGTATTCGTGGTAGGATTTCTCGCCTCATTAGTGTCAATGAGTAAAAGTATCCAATTCCTGCGTACATGGTGGCTTTGTTTAGACGTGATACCATATTAATGTATTTTTTTCATGATGTTCTCGGAATATACAGGTACTAACATGGTAACCCATGTCAGGAAATGTTGCACTCGGGATGATACAATACTACTAAGAAAAAAAAGCTTGCAAATTGAGAAAGTGCCTCGAATTCATCTTATACCGTAATTGTTACTCAGAAGCAAGCTTGCACTATTCTATAAGCCTAGAGAACATTTCTTCTCAAAATCAATACGGTGCTTGTGTGCAACACTTTGGCAAATCTGTCCTCGATAATAAGTTCTCGATTGTCGTCTAAATTAGACGTGCATGGTCGAATCAAGCTCTTCCCACGTTTGCAGTAAACTGACCCGGTAAATTTATGTCCACTTTCACGGTCAAGATAATATAAGACCCGAGCAGTAACTGTTATGGCACTGTCTAGAACTACAAGAAAGCCAGATAACGTAACAAGAATGATGGTTTATTGAGCAGCTTGTATTTACACTAAACGCATGTGACGTTGCAGTGACGTGCCTTGATAACACTGCACCACCCTGACACATCAATAACAACAATGAAAATAATATTTGAATGAGTTTTTTTAATACAAAAATATTTCCTTGGTCATCCTTTTAGAAAAAGTTGCTCTAACTCCCGATTAAGACGTGCCAGCTGTGTTCCTAATTAATAGAAACGAACATTAGTGCTTACCACTAACGGTTTTCGCCGACTCACTGGCTAGGCTGACCCTCAGCCGGTTACCTTGGGCGAGCGACTGAGAATTCTCGAGCACCGAGAAGCAATTGAAACACTGAAGGAAGAAATGAAGTAAGCGTATAAGGAACATCAATAATAAGAAGAAACTTCGCATCATTGAAAATTCTCATTACTAAATTAGAGAAGTTACCGACGCTAGGGGATGGTCATCAACACCTAGCTTTGTATCAAATGTTGAAAAAGCTGGAATTGGGTCATTCGAAATGCTGCAACCACGCGAAACCTTGATAAGGTATGCATCCGTCCGTGCATCAGCACTTCATGAATGGAACTTTCTAGCGAAGAACTTTAATTCTTGAGACACGCGTGCCAACGCAGGCCTCAAGGTGGTGGAACATAGCTCTTGTTAATTATGCCTCCGCGCATGCTCGTGCGCGTGCACACGCGCACACACACACACACACACACACACACACACGCACACGCACACACACACACACGCACGCACGCACACACACACACACACACACACACGCACACGCACACGCACACACACACACACACACACACACACACACACACACACACACACACACACACACACACACACACACACACACACACACCGTATTCACTACGGTAAAAGCAAAAATGCTGTGAAACTTAGCGGCCTTCCGCGTCAGAAATGTAACACCTTCTAAACGATGAAATGAAAGCAAAAAAAAAAACTGAACAAGGTAGTATATTCCGTTTACGAATAATACTTGAACCAGGAATATCGCTGGAGGTATACCGTTTCGATAAGTGGGCTTGCTTGTTCTTCGTTGCAGCTTTCATCAAACTGTCAGTCACATTTCATGTTTAGCAGCTTCTAAAAAACGCTAAGTCAAACACATGAACTTGCTGCAACTGTATTCATCGAACAAAACGTTTCGGCTTCGGCTATATTAGATAATCGTCTATCCTGACAGTAGCAAAGCAAGGCCTACTCCGTCGTTTGCATTCCTTCAATTTTACCTTTTTTTATTCTTGTTTCAGTGTATATGCGCGCATGTTTGGGCCTGTAAAATTTTTATTTATCAACTAGTCTCGTTTTGGTTGCTTCTGCTATGACTTGTCTGTTTCTGATCTTGATTTCCCTGTCAGACGAGTTCCCGAGCAAGTGTACAAGATGGAGGCTGTCGTTAACCACGATTACCCTTGTCACGAGCAACTTCAGTCATAGATCACTATAGTCCCGAAAGATATCACTGTCACAGGGCCATGCAATGGAGCTGGTTAGCAGTGCTTGGTACATAAAAAAGGTGGGAAGCTACTTACAAAACAGAAGGCTACGATCAAGTTGAGGGCCAGTGCCCTGGACATCAGGACACAGAGCAGCACACGCTCACGCACTTGCAAGGCAAATCACTGCCCAAGCCCGTTCGAATACTCAAGGTTCCTTCTTATTCTTCTTCTTCTTCTTCGTGTATGCGTAACAAAGACGAAACAACCAAACATTATTTTTTATCATGCAACTGCGTCAATTTATCGAAGAAAAAACATTCTCAAAGTGGTGTTAAATTGAAATAAATTGGATTTCGTCATTTAAAATATGCTATCCTTGGGAGCCCCTTCAATAGGTCATCGTCACCGGGATCTCCATCCTGTGGTTGGAAAAAAAAATTTATTGAATCGGGATGGTGTAATGAATTAATTCTGAATATTTATAGTTCATTAGTCCTACATTTCATATGTGAGCACATTTATCCCTAAATTATTTGTTTCAAGGCCACTCCCCCCGAGTGGGTGTTAGCTATACATATTGGCCATTATCATCATCATCATCATCATCATCATCATCATCATCATCTATAGATGTAGATTCTAAAGTTTCTTGCTCACACCCAGCCTGGTGGATCAACAAAGAATCGGGAAAATAATATAAAGTATTTTACAAAAACAGAAAAAAGAATCATGTGTTATTTAATTTAATGAAATCGTTTTCTAGAAATATTTTTGAAAAAAAGTTGGGGCGAATAAATTTGTAGCGAGTAGAACATAATATAATAATATAAAAAAGGTCCAGTTTAGATGAATGTGAAGGTTTGCATCTCTGGTTATTGTGTTTTAAATTGGCTGTGCTATGAAATCTCGAATGGCCTCGCGTATACTTTCGCGTCGCTGTGCCCAAAGGTTGGTGCATCCAGGGATAGTAAAATAGAATTTGTCGCATTAAATTGAATGACGCAAAACGCTGTTTCAAGAGGTCGTTTTCTTTTTTGGTTCAGAAAACCTTCAACAAGAGATCAGAATGTGTCCTACTGTTTTATTTTCTTGAGAATCAGATCAGAGCAGGGATGGTGCCAAACCAGTTCCATATAAACAGAAATTCAATGATGTTATACTACAACGTGGGCTAGTAACCATAATTTTAAAATATTTAGTATGGCATGACGTACGTTTAAACCGTCAATAGCTGATTAAAATCCAGGAAATTTCTTACAGATGGAATAGCGAATTCCAGCATCATCCTTTGTCTCCTAAATCTATAGCCACGATGCAGAGAGAATCTGCTGTTGTCTTTGCTGACAAAGTCCTGTCTTCTTTTTGCCTCGCGCTGTAATTGTGGCACATCAAGATTTAAATTGGACTCAGAGGTACAAGGTCTTAAAGAATTCATTTCGGCAACCAGGTGCGACTCTAACATCATGGACATCATGGATAATTCTCTTGATTGCGGCGTTGTCACTTATACATTCAGTCGGAGTCGGAGAGATGCTGTTTGAAACGTTACTAAAGACACTAAAAAGCACCTTGTCAAATTTTGAAGAATTCGTTTTATAATATGTTGAACATACTTTGTTATCTTACCTCAAATATCATGAAATCTTGCATTTTGTTTACACATTTGTTTTTACAACTGAATTATTTCAGATTATCCCTGATCACTAACTTAATAAAGGCATTGGTGACCGCTACTTGAACAGTGAAAAAATCTTGAAGCCCCATTGGCTTAAAGCCCTGTAGGGGCTTTATGCCAATGATTATAGCACAGGAAAGAAGAACAATTCTCACAATCATTGTCATGTTCCTCTGTCTACACAAGGATTTAGGCTTTCTTGCTCAACATGCCCAAATTCGCTTCGAATAGCTCTTTTTACTACACTTCATTTTAGAAACTAGCATATTCCGCAAGTGATATCATTGAAATATTCAAGCATTTTTTATGTTGATAATTTAAGGTGGCAACAGTAAATAAATTAAATTCGCAAAGTAGAGCGCACCATCGAACAGTTGCACCGTTTCTGTAACGAAAATTCAGGGATGCGCAAAGAAAGTTCACTTCAAATAAAAACGAATGCAGATCAATTTAAGGATGCTTACTCCCGGAAACTACAAACGTGTAGTTTTAGAAAAACCACCTATTACAGTGAGAGAATTCGGACGAACTATGACAGGCAAAAGTTAGCACACCTCATTCCGTCATTTGTAAATTCAAGCAGCATGGTTATCAGCATAGTGAACGAAAGTCGTTCAACAAGTTAAAAAAAATGATACACGCTTATCTACTCTCGCTTCAAACATGACATGTCTGTTTTGTTCTTCTGTATACGATTGCGCATCTCGTGAACTGTCTAGATATTGAAATTCCGCGCTTAGATAGTGCAATTCCGCGTCAATTTCGCGTCCCCAGGAAAGGAGAAAAATGTATAAGTATGCCATCTATCCCGCTAAGTGATGCGGTCTTTAAATACCTAAGCGCCACGAAGACATGTTGATACAAAGATTATCTGTTTTGTGTTGTTTTTTTTTACTTCACCTTTTTACTTGCAAAATATTTTTCTTAATACATTTCTGTTGAGAGTGGGCACCCGTGTTGTACACCTTGGTTTTCTAGTCCTCGTCTCACAGTGCACAGCTGAAATTAAGATTAACTCGCTTGTTTTTCGGAAGATAAACGCACTCCGCTTCAGGTAGCTGCTATGCTTCTTTGGGTTTTCACTGATGTTCATATGACATCATATCAGTGTTGTCTTTGCGGACTATAAGAAATGGGTTTGTTTTCATTACACTAAAGAGCCCAAGTTTTCAAAATTTGTCCTGTCGAAGTGCTCATACGTTCTCAATTTTATCCGGACTGTCGTGAAATTCATAGACAGGCCAGTGCTAATTGGCAAAAAAAGTAAACATTACCTGTAGGATGGCAGACTGGGCTAGTACGGTGAATTACGCGCAGTGCTTTAAACGCAGCGCAAAAGGGCGAGGCCAAACAAGCATCGTTTGTGTCTGCTTCTTTCTTGACCTCGTCCTTAGAGCTGTGTTAAAACGCCATGCATGTTACCAGGTTCGTGCTTTTAACTTCCGGTGTATTCCCCACCAAAATTATTGTGAGGATCTTACGGTGGTTATATAGTATTGTGAATCTTAACCTCTTCCCCGTAGGTAAGTTCATTTTCACGTCATTGGTGGAGCTTGTTTAAACAATTACTTAAACCAACAAGCCAGCGAGCACACTTTGTGACCATATAGATATACGTATTCTGACTAGAGGTGAAACTAATAAACGCGATTAGAAGAGGCGCTCCCGTGAATGCCGCTCACTTAATGCAGCAAAGCTTTAGAAGACATGCGTGTAGAAGCGAGCGTTTCGTCGGCCGTGACGAAGAACTTGGTAGAGATGCTCGGCTCTTCGGACTCTGTCGACGCTTTGTCGGCCGTGTGCCTGGCGACGTCGGACCTTCTCGCGTGTCTCTGCACGTCGCAGTGCGCGCTCCTCTTCTCCGGGGCAGTCGCGCGCGAAGGCGTATGTTTTTTGGACGCGGCTCCGACGCCTTGTTCGGGAGCTGCCGGTCTACAAGACGTCGACGTGCCGCTGCCCCAAGCCTGCTCGCCAGGCTTGATGGTCTCGTGGTTCGCATCAAGGCTGCCAAGCGAGCCTAGGGAACACCAACAAGACGGAAGAACATAAATCTGTGCTAGTCAGTAAGTATTCGATATAAAAAAATGAGATACAGGGTATGCAGATACGGACACTACAAGGAAGTCGGGACACCACGAACGCCTTGTGGTGTCCCGACAAACGCCTTGTTTGAACAAGACGTGCTTCTCTGGAAACATTCAAGACAGGCTATACAACATACCAAGGTAAAAATTGGTGTTTTCGCCCCAGTAACGTGGCGATGAGTACGATATCGAAAATATTTGCTGATAACGTGCGATAGTGGACTAGTTGGTACATGGTTAAAAAATTGAAAGACTGGAGAAAGATCGCCAACTTCCGCCAAGTTTATTCAGGGAAAGCACCCACAATATAAAGAAGCATTATAACATGCGCAAGCCCCCCCCTCCCCCCCCCCCCAAAAAAAAAAACTTACAGTACACTCGAATAGAATGATCAAAGATACGAGTGGCAGGAACAATTAAGGGTGTGAAGCGCTTTGTCTTTAAAGCTTTTCATATGACGCGTACGAAGCAGGTTTGTGTATGCGTTTTGTTTCAGTTCATATAACTACAGGATGTTCAACCAACAAGCCCACAACCCTATACTACTATTTTATGATAATGCCGTGAGGCTACTTTTGGTGCTTTGATGTTTGTTTACGCAAATAAGGAGCTCATGAGCGGCATCTCACAACTTTCTAAGGAAGGTGTCTTAGTAGTTCAAATATCTTTGTCTATAAACCTTGTGCAGTAAGACGTAATAGTATATTGTCGTGACCACCTACGAGCGAAGCTAAGAACTGAAACGGTCACCCTTTTTATGCAAAATTAAATACAGTCGAACGCCCCTTTCATTAAAGGAATATGCTGGTACTCTCAAAGCTCGTCGTTGCGCAACTCACTTCATTGTCCGAGTCATTCACCGTAACGCTCACAATATAGCCGAGACGTAAGAAAACAAATAGTTACATACGTCATTTCACTACATAAATACCTTTAGAGGAGTTTGATTTTACAACATATGCACCGGATTTCATAAAACTCGGCGGACAGCACTGTATCATGAGTGATACATCTCAGAGTATACTACATCCGTTGAAGCGACGAATCACCGAAATCTATATTCATTTTTGTTCATATTTAACGAGCGACAACGCTAGACGTGGGCATGTACCATGGGTGTGTTTTCTATGAATATGAGCAGCCACGCTGTCTACTGGAAAGGGCGCCAACAAAGCAAAATGGCACCTATCATATAGAAACAAAAAGTCAGTGAATTAAGCTCTCTTAACTAGCAATGTCTCCTCAAATGAATTTAACATTTGTATGTGTTATTGCTCATGTTTGGGGTCACTATATAACCGCAGCCAGTGTGGCGCGACTCATATTGAGCGTGAGTGGACCTAATGTCGCCAATATGCACTCTGGTGTACCTTTGTCTTCGCGGGATGAGCTTGGAGGCGGAGAGGAGCGTTCGCACGAACGCCTTTGGGTGCTCGAAGGCTCCTTCGGACTTGCTGGTCCGAGGCGCACTTCGGGGGCGGTTTTCGCCTTAGCGAAAGGCGTAGCGGCGACGGATCGCGGCGTGCGAATCGCCTCGCCGGCGCAGCTGGCCTGCACCTCCGCGTGCGTTCGCTCCTGTATCGTGTGCAGCGTCGAGCTTCGCTGCGCGTACGCCGCCTTCCAGGCGGCGATCTGCGACGTGGACATGTGCGACGGGCTGCTACACTCGGAGTCGCTGCTGCCCGGCTCCAGAGGTGGCGTTTGATCGCTGTACTGCTTTATCATTATCAGCACCAGCACCTGCGCAGGAGTGAACCATCGTCGTAGACACTAACAAATAAATAAATGAATAAATAAATAAATAAATAAATAAATAAATGAATAAATAAATAAATAAATATCAGGCGTTGTACGCGTCTAAACCAAGCTATTACGAAGACTGCAGATATCGATCCTGCACGTGAGGAACTAAAGTGCCCCCATATTATGGAATTTCGCGCTCGTACACGGACACAAATTTTATGCGGGATTACCACCAGCTGTTTCACATCTTCATCAAGTAGAGTTAGGTGGATGCAATGAGGTTTCAAAAAAAGTTGCAGGAGTGGAAGCTCTCACAATGCTTTGCCAGCAGTAGTGAAGCTAGCTTTTGCCCTCCAAAGATATCAGAAACGTGTTGTTTTCTTGTAGTGCCCATTTAGACATCAAGTAGTTTTGACCTGCTAGTCTAAAAGCTACGTTATTTGTTAATTAACAGATGGTTGTTCCTGATCAAAGAACTAACATAGACGAGTATCAGCGACTTCATCTTCAATAAAATTTGCCTAGAGAGGATTACTAAGAAAATCTAGTAAAGGACGCACTTTCAGCACTATCTGACAGAAAAGGTTGCCGCGTTAAATTCGATGGGCGTGCGAACAAAACGCTCCTTCCTCATCATGTACATCTTTGGGTAGGACTTCATTAGTGGACGATAATTTCCACACCAGCAATATTTTTAGGGGCGCAGCTCCTTAAAGCGGCACCCGTTCATCCCTCGTAGTAGTCGTAGTCGTAGTATGTAACCAGTCTTACGTTTTGACCTGAAAGGTGGTGCCGGTGGGAGATTTCTCCTGTGCGTTGTTGAACAATAGAAAATTCGCGTTAACTAAAAGCCGAATTCTGCTGTCTCTCATTCCCCATTAGCAGCCATTGGCATGTACATTGAGCACGATCTGACAAGAAAGGGTTGCTACGTTATACTCGCTGGGCGTAACGTCCTTGGTTTTAGAAAGGTTTAGCGAGCGTTGAGCCTCAGTGCCATGAATACAGTGAACTAGTATACCCCATGAACTCGAGGTGGTTAAAGATGGGAAGTAGACCCGAAGCGCAAGCCGTAAGAAAGTGTGCGTGTGCCACCTCTCGTTTAGTCCTTGAAATGTCCGATGGATGGCGGTGCTTCTATACGGGGAATATGTGATGAAAAGATGCGAGATGGTGGTACTTGGAGTGTTGAATAGAAGGACGAACGGACACACAGACAGATGCATGGACGGACGCATGGATGGCTGCACGGGTACATGGATGGATGCAGGGGCGGATGCATGGACGAAAGCAGGGACGGGCGCACAGATGGACGGGCGGACGCACGAACAGACGCACGCACGGACGGGCGGATGGACGCGCGGACGGTCACACAGACGGACACATTGACAGACAGAAGCAAGAACGAATGGACGGACCGATGCTTCGCCCCACCCTCAATCATTCACTCCGTGGATATGCTGCCATTTTTTTTGAAAACTTCCTTGGGTGGAAGCTGTAGGTAAATTGCATAGAGTTCCCTAAAATTAACTAAAGGGGATTCTGGCGTTGCTATCGTTCAGTGATTACGGGAATGATGGGTAGTACACATATTTGCCTATTGCGGGTGGCGAATCGTACTTTAGGCTTCGTTTATTGCTGGTTACGGTTTCGTTTTAAAGAAAAGAACGAACCCTTTTGAACTTCGCGACCTGATTTAAAAAGGTAAGCTTTGAAGAAATAAGGTAGCGAAGCACAACCGCTGAACAGTTGCTGATTTTTTGTTTCGTGAGAACACAGCTGCAAGCCACACGAACACACACGGAGCCAGAAGCCAGAAGTACGAACATTAGACAAATGTGTGTACCACCCATCATTCCCATGCTCGCTGAAGCGCCTTGCGTTGCAGCTCCCGTAGACATTAGCGCCACAGTTCCCTCTAGTGTACATTGGTAAACTCTATGGTAAATTGTGTCAGAAGACAATGGGGCGTCCACAGCAGCTGTGCGGACACAGGCGCCAGCCATTTGCGACGGACGCCTGCTTTCGCGGCATTGCTGTGGATGCCCGCGTAAAGCTGATCGATCAACGTATCGCTGATATTGAATGCATACGCATGCCTGCATGTTCTCAAGCAACACTCAAGCCTCTCTGTGGTTGCATCTGTTGTGCACCTGCGCAAGTATACAAAGGGATCGACAAGCAGTCGAGCGTGTATACGCTGTAGCAGTCACACTTGACGCACTCACTACCCTGCTCAGAGGTCCAAGAAGCTAACAGGTCCCAATTTCAAATTGCACCCACTCTACCACATCTCCTATCCGCCAACTTAAATGGTCAATACCAAGGCATATGCGAGCTGAGAAAAAAAGATCCCACGTACAGTGGGAATCGATGACATGTGAAGCACGAATTGGAAAGGTTTAATGTCACTTTAAAACCAGCTCAACGTTACGAGGTGGAAGTAAATGATGCCGTACATGACTTCCGTGTCATGATTATCATGTTTGGATGTGTTGTTTACCATCGTCATCTATTCACGTCATATGATACCGAATTTCAGTATATCTGGAGCTAGCGAAACCACTGTGAGCACGCTATGAGCGTGGTATGTTGGCATGTTCTTACATGACAGGCGTGTCAGGATTATCATGTTTGCACCAGTCATATACTTTCGTCATCCATTGACGTCACGTAACACCAAATTTGTTATAAGTGGAGCCAGCAAAACGGCCGCGAGCACGTCATGAAGGGCCTAATATGCTCCAATGTAGCGTTGACGCGCGCGCACGCTGGGCACAATGAAACTGCGTTAGGAAGATGCGAGCACTCTATAGTCTGACGCCAGGCGCGACTGGCGCGAAATGCGACAGGCTGCATTTCGCTCCGATGCTTTACCCAGACAACACTGCGTCTCCCTCTTTTCGTGACGGAGGGACGCCGGACGCTCTGAAACGCGCATGCGTCAAAGCAATGCAGCGTGGAGCACGCTTGCTAGTATATGGCAGGACCGGTGTATGACGTGGCTAGGCTGGCGTGACTCGAAGAAACGAACACCGGTGAGCACGCGCACCACGTCACGTCGAAATATATTGGCGCCTTCACTGTGGCATGTAGTCATGTTTTCGCATGACACACATTTCATGATTAGCGTGTTTGCACCAGTCACATACCTTCGTCATCCATTCCCGTACCGTAAAACCAAATTTGGTATAAGTGAAGCTAGCGAAACGGCCGCCAGCGCATTATTAGCGTGGCATATAGTCATGTTATATGACACGCATGTTATGATTTTCATGTTAGGGTCTATCGCTTGTGTTTGCGTTGCAATCATGTCATACTATGCCAGTTTTGCAACATGTCGTGAACGAAACCACCGCAAGAGCTGCAGGACAATGGAATGTAATTCATCACATCTATGTCATTATTTTCATGTTATGGCTAGTCAAATATGTTCTTCCTACAGTCATGTTATGTCATGCCAAGTTTGGTATCGATACCATTATCCAAACAGCCAGGAGAGCGATAAGTCGTAGGCGGCTAGATAGATAGATAGATAGATAGATAGATAGATAGATAGATAGATAGATAGATAGATAGATAGATAGATAGATAGATAGATAGATAGATAGATAGATAGATAGATAGATAGATAGATAGATAGATAGATAGATAGATAGATAGATAGATAGATAGATAGATAGATAGATAGATAGATAGATAGATAGATAGATAGATAGATAGATAGATAGATAGATAGATAGATACGTGCGATGTCGCCGAAGCGTGCCAAGAAATGCTTCGCATTTAAAAGTGAATAACGATTTAAAGTACTCGGTACTCTGTACTATATGGCAGTGATGAAAGCAGTCCCGGGACCTCATAATCGATGATGTGTTTTGTAGCACCTCTTCCGCATGATTACGTTAAGACAATAAAGAAAATGCGCTCTTCAATTACACGACAGAAAGCCCGCTAGAAGACTCGGGCTTGATCCCACGGAGTTTTTTATGTTCACCGAAACCCCGACGTTTCTTTTTACTTTATTTATCTGAATGTGGTTTGTCTGGCTGTAAGAATCAGACTGTTATCTTGCACCTATTGTGAGAATGTCGTAAGTAATAAACCATGGTGAGAATACCGAATGAAAAGAGAGGTCATTGAACTGAAGAGCAAGCGCTCACTTAACATTGCGTCAAACAGATCATGGCTGAGGCAATTACTATAAGCGATTATGATTAAAATAATGAAGACGACCAGCCACAATGAGCAAGTTACTATCGCAGAGCTCCGTGTGAAACCGGCACTTCATCCCGACCACGGCCGATCGTCTGTAAGCTGCGAGAAACAAGGGCCTCGTTCGTATAGTCTTTTCCAATCCATACTAAGGTAATTCAAAAAGTTCTCTTTAAAACTTCACGTGAACTTCAAGAGCTACTGCTAACAGTGTCTCTCTGTCGTAGCGTTGCAAAAATTAAGGACTCACTCAAAAAAGTTTGCAGCATGTCCACGGAGTGAATGATGGAGAGTGGGGCAAGCATTCGTCCGTCCATGCGTCCCTCTGTGTGACCGTCCATGCGTCTGTTCGTGCGCCCGTCCCTGCGTTCGTTCATAAATCCGCCCCTGCGTCCGTTCATGCGTCCATCCATGCATCTGTCTGTGTGTCCGCTCGTCCATCTATTCAACACTCCAAGTCCCACCATCTGGCATCTTTTTATCATATATTCCCCGTATAGAAGCACCGCCATTCAGTGGACATTCCAAAGACTAAACGAGAGGTGGCACACGCACACTTTCTTACGGCTTGCGCTTCGGGTCTACTTCCCACCTTCAACCACCTTGAGTTCATGGTATATACTAGTTCACTGTATTCATGGCACTGCGGCCCAATGCTCGCTAAACCTTTCTAAAACCAAGGAGGTTACGCTCAGCGAGTATAACGTAGCAACCTTTTCCTGTCAGATTGTGCTCAATGTACATGCCAGTGGCTGCTAATGTGAAATGAGAGACAGGAGGATTCAGCTTTTAATTTCTTACGGCTTGCGCTTCGTATCTGCTTCCCCCCTTTAACCACCTCGAATTCATTCATGGTATATACTAGTTCATTGTATTCATGGCCCTGCGGCTCAACGCTCGCTAAACCTTTCTAAAACTAAGGAGGTTACACCCAGCGAGCGTAATGTAGCAACCCTTTCTTGTCCGATAGTGCTCAATGTACGTGCCAATGGCTGCTAATGGGGATCGCAGCGTGCGCGTTGACTAAAAGCCGAATGCTCCTTCTCTCATTCCCCATTAGCAGCCATTGATTTGTACATTGAGCACTATTTTTTATTGTTAAACAACGCACATAAGAAATCTGTCACCGGCACCACCTTGGAGGTCAAATGTTATATTTTGCAGGTCAAAGCGTAAGACTGCTACATACTACGCGGGACGAACGAGTGCCACTATAAGGACCTTCGCCCCTAAAACGTACTTTTTCCATGATAGTTCGTCGTGCGATCGGCTTACGTACCTTAAATATTGTCGCAAGAAATATTTGAGGAAGTGAGGACTTCGAGTTGATTTTCTGTAAAGAGAGGGAATGTGCTCATATCAGCTTCACTTCGATATCTTAAAGCCATGCATTAGCAGCATATATAACCTTCACGAGTCATTTGATAGGGTAAATATTAACGTCTACTAGGAGGTAAATTATCAGTAAATTATCAGCACTTCTCAGCTTCATGATGATGTGCAATATATATATATATATATATATATATATATATATATATATATATATATATATTAGTATGGGCGCCGAAACCTTAATCCCATTAGGAGCAGGAAGCCTCGACGTGCACAACTAGCTTGAATCCCCACCACTGCAGAGACTGGCGTTGCAGTCGGCTTGGCGTTGCTTGCGAGTGCAATTCACCGCACGATGGCTTGCAAGTACTGATAGCTGGTCCCGATTCGTGGGTCGGAATACACACCTTGACATGTTATCTGGAGTTGAACGCCCCAAAACTACCATATGATTATGAGAGACGCCTTAGTCGAGGGCTCCGGAAATTTTGACCACCTGCGATTCTTTAACGGGCACCCAAATCTTAGCACACGGGCCTACAGCATTTTCGCCTCCATCGGAAATTCACCCGCCGCAGCCGGGATTCGATGCCGGGACCTGCGGGTCAGCAGCCGAGTACCTTAGCCACTAGACCACCGCGGCGGGGCAGGAACACACACCTTATTGCGATTAGTTCAAACTCAGTTAGCCCGTTATGCGTAGGTATTTCTTGTGCAAAAAGGTTCTGCCAAGTGGAGTAACGTAGCTTAACAAATCGAAACCTTTTCTTTTGCAGCCTAATTTATTTATTAGCTAGTCGGTCGATCGGTTGGTTACTTAGTGAGGAGTTAGTTAGCTAGAAGTGAAATTCGTGCACATACGTCTACAAAGGCCATGACCCTACGGGGGAACGATGGCTGTCTTCTGGTAGGGACGCCTTCAGTCGTGGTCTCGTAGTCCTGCGTGTACAGTCAAGTTTATCTTATAATGTGGGAGCGAAAAATGTCAAAAAATTCGTTCTGTTCATGCTGAAGCCTAAATGAATGCTTTCACACATAGCCTCCTTTATTTTCTGTGCCTGCGCTTTGCCGCCGGGATCAAAGGGAGCCGACCGTCAGGCTGAGTTCCCGCAATCACCACCAGGTGGCGCTGCCTTCCCCGAACCGGCTTGCTTTAGGAGCTCACGGGAATACACCAAATCAGGGAGTACAAGGTGATATGGGATGGACATCATTTGAGAGCAGGGAAGCTAGCAGCAAGATAAAATTTGAGAAGCGATTGAGAGAAATGGGGGAAGAGCGTTGGGCTAGGAAGGTTTTCAGCTACTTGTACATGAAGAATGTCGATACAAAATGGAGGAAGCGAACCAGGAACTTGACTGGTAAATACTTAGAAAACAGCAGGTGGCCAAACCAAAAAGAACTACCTGTTAAGAAAAAAGTGAAGGAAACGGAGACTGACATGTGGAGAATGGGCATGATTAAGAAGCCCGCACTAGAGATCTATCGAACTTTTAAGCAGGAAATTGCCAAGGAAAGGATCTATGATAATACTCGGGGTAGTTCTCTACTGTTTGAGGCCAGGACGGGAGTACTGCGAACCAAGACATATCGGGCCAAATACGAAGGGGTCGACACAGTATGCAGTGCGTGTGGAGAGGAAGAAGAAACTGCCGAACACTTGATAATGTTCTGTAAAGGGCTTCACCCTATAGTTCAGGATGATGGCGCAGAGTTTTTCAAAGCACAGGGATTTAGGGACAGCGAGGGCAAAATAGACTTTAAGCGGGTAGACTTAACTAGAAGGAGGTTATCTGATTGGTGGCTAAAGTCAAGGCACGAGTGAAAATTCAACCCCTCACTGCGAAGTACGAATCCTCAACTTCATTATTTAAAGGAAAAAAAAAAGATAAATGTAATGGTTAGTTCACTAAGTATTACGGCTAGGTGGCGTTAGCCGCCGCCCGATCTAAAGGGTACAGCCACATCCATCCATCCATCCATCCGGTAGAGCCTGTTCACTGACTCCGGTGCTACCGCCGGCACTGACGGGTGGGTCCTTCGTTGCGCGTTTGTAAGCGCGGCAAGCTTAAAAAAACAAAAGTGTGATACCACTCCTGTGTGCCACTTAAATATTTAGGAGAAAGCATATGCAAGAGAGAAAGAATAAGTACGCAAGATAGCACATTGAACAGAACACCATACCTTCAAGGAAACGGTAGAGAAACTTCTTTATAGCGTATTAATTCGTTGCCCTCGCTCAGGTTATCTGATAGCGCTATTAACGCTTCCCTCGGGAAATGTTCCGCAGCCTGCACAGCAATGACTGGTCGCCGCGTCACTGATCACCACGTCACTTCTCGGGGCTTTTGTCGAAGGCTGCAAGTAGCGCGGATATTCTTCGAATACGCTAGGCACCACACCTTTCATAAGCCTTCGTGTTTTACATCCTTGCTTAAAATCACAAGCAGCCAAATGACGACTGCACTCGGTTGAGTAGCAGGAAGTGGTGTTCGGCGTCCAATTGTCTCGTGAAATGACTTTTATCCACTTTTGCCGCAACTCCTCGTCGCTTGGAATTTCGTGGAATGAAATTCCTACTTCCTTCTTTTTGCTTGAAGACTTGCAACCGGGCACGCAACAGTACGCCATCGCACCTGACGCGGGTCATCACAGCCGAATGAACCACGGAGACTTGTGTGCGTAGGCCGCTGCACGAGACAGAAACGAGAGAAACCGTAAACTAACATTCCTGATTACTTAGCGAAATTCGCTGATAGGTGCGCGGAAAAGCCTCACGAGAAAGAAGCGCGAAAAATGATAGCAAAGCAGGAAACCGGCCCTGCAAACACGAGGTGCAAACGACGTTGTTTGTTTACACGCACTCACTTATTGCCGCGTGTCATCTGTTCACGCAACACAATGAAGCAACAGTTAAATATCATACTTGTTGAAAGTACTACGCTGCGAAGATAGGTGCGCGGAAAAGTATTGCCAGAAAGATGCGCGAAAAATGATAGCCGCGCTTGACAACGGCCGTGCAAACGCGGGGTACAAACGACGTTGTTTGTTTATACGCACTCAGTTAATGCCGCGTGTCATCTGCTCACGCAACACAATGAAGCAACAGTTACAATTATACTTGCTGAAAGTACATCGTACCGTTTTGGTCGTAAATAATTGGTGTTGCAAACGTATGCGACACGAACAAAGGTTTCCTGGAGATGCGTCGCCGTGGCTGAATGCGCCGACTCGATTCTGGGATGCGAGCGCCCCTGGCGGACAGCAGACGCAAAAAGAGAGGAGGATGCGGGAGGCGGCCGAACGGGCCCGGCGGACTGACTGCGCGGGCACAGAAAATAAAGGAGGCTATGTTTCACACGTATGCGGGGTGCATGTCTCACCGTATCGAGGCTGTCGCTTCCTGCGCGATATCTTTCCATCAAGTTGCCTTGCATGTAATCCAACGACGGCATTGTCTGTAGATAGAACAAAGGAAATGGCATCTCAGAGAGGTTGTAATGTGCTGTTTAGGGTGGTATAGCTGCTAAGAATTATTACAGCTAAGCTCGCAATTGCTCAATCTCTTGGAACTTTTATATTTTAATAATGATGCTAATATTATTATAACGTGGCTGATCTACCTCAATAGGAATTGATATTACACGAAAGTGATACGTGTCTTTACAGAGATGGTTGCACGTTTATTGTGCATTGTTTGAGCAACAGCAGCACATTGCAAAGTCACGTTAATAACAGCAAGTGGCTCGATATACTTGCAGCGCACACCCCAAGCAGAGAGTACTCATGAAATTAGCATACACATGACGAGCACGAAACTAACAACTGTCACAGCTCGACACTTAAAGCGCGCTGTACAAACTGAAAGACGCTCGAAATGAGTGCGCAAGTAAACACAGGACAAGCGCAAACAACTGTCACAATTCTTCCCGCGTCGTGTGTCATCGGTGCACTCTTTTTGTAAACGCGGCCACGGCAGCGTCCGAAGTCACCTTCATCTCCCGAATCACGAGTATAATAAGCACGCGCGCGCATGAAAGACCCCGCTCTGTGGAGGCGACGACCATTAGAATAGGTCAAATGCGAGACCATCGTGCCATCCCGCCACATATAACTAAAACGCGCTCAAGTTTCGAAGCTCTGAGGCTTGCCAAATGGTGTATTGTGAATATAAATGGCTTGCCGTTAGTTCTCCACACTGCGTTCACTCCGAGGCGTATAGCGGTTAGCACCGCACGCTGAGAATTGAGAGGTTGCTGGCTCTATTTTGCACATATGCTTGCCTTCTGTTTTTGTTTTTTGAATCTCTTAGTATATATTTTCAACGTCTCTTCTGCGATGGAGGTACGTCAGCGAATAAGTGGTGGACCCCTGCATAAAACACTTTCGTGTTTATAATAATAATAATAATAATAATAATAATAATAATAATAATAATAATAATAATAATAATAATAATATTATTATTATTATTAATAATAATAATAGTAATAATAATAATAATAATAATAATAATAATAATAATAATAATAATAATATAATGATGTTGGTTTTTACGTGCAAAAACTACTCTATCATTAGCAGGCATGGCGTAGTGCAGATCTTCAGAAATTTCGATCATAGCGTGCTCTATAATGTGCATTGACACCATACAATGCCCAAGCATCTGGGATTTTGCTTCCATATAAACGCAACTGTGGCAGCAGGGATCGAATCCGGGACCTTCGAGCCAGAATCCGAGAACTGTAGCGATCTATAAAATAGCGCGAATTTAGGTGATAAGAATAAACAGTCACACACAAACACAGGCTATGAATCGCGACATTTGGGCTGATGTTCTGTAGATAATGCGCAACAAGCTACAGCGAGCCGGCATACCTATGAAGCAAATGTTCTTATAATGACGTCATAGCTGCATATGTTGTCTCTTGGCGAGTTTAAAGACTTTAAGGTTTCGATCAATCGATGGGCCAATCGACTGATGGAACTAGAAGATCCAAACCATGATATGATTACGAGAGGCGCCATAGTGAAGGGCTCGGGAAATTTTTGACCACCTGGGATTCATTAACGGGCATCCAAATCTAAGTAAATGGTCCTCGAACATTTTCGCATTCATTGAAAATGCAGCCTCCGCAGCCGGGATTCAATCCCGCGACCTGCGGGTCAGCAGTCGAGCAATAACCACTGGACCACCATGGCGGGTACTTCGACGTCTCTCCTTGCTTTGGTTGTATTCGAAATGTTTGATACGCAGTACATCATCAAAAAAAGGAATCGACTACGTGATTCAGTCCTTTGGCTGAATAATTAGAACACGCGTACTTTACTATGAAGACTCAGTGATAAAAAAAAAGATGACTAAAAAATGCAGCATAGTTACACGTCATACTATTGTACGATGTTGTACAATGTACTAGGTACAAATTACTATTGTACAACACCTTCGCAGTTGGTGCGAGCGTTGCGTCGGGTCCACCCTCTCAGGTATATAATGTTTGGCATAGTACAAGGGGAATATAATTTCCAGAAAAATAAGTAGACCACTGAATTAACATTCGATGATTTTAACTGCGTCAAAATTATAAACTTTGCTTTTTCATGAACCACGTAACTGCTTAGTGCTTTAAAATCACTTAAGTATGAGTTGCGGTTGTTAAAGTACAATAAAGTGACTGAAATTGCTGGGGATGTACTTTCCTTGATCTAGATGACATCCTTCTGCCCTTCACATATATTTTATAGCTGTAGATTGATAAAGTACATATTCATAAGCAGGTAATGCCACTACATGGCTGAGCGAAAATAAAGAAGGATAAAAGATAAATGGCCAGCTTACGTCTTCACTCGTGGTCTCCGCGTGGACTTGCAGGGCCCTGTAGCTCTTGTAAACAAACATAAGTTTGATCGAGACTGTTTGCACTTGCCTTATCGGGCCATATAGCACACTTCTTCTTAAAAGAAGAGGCGCTAATTTAGACACCACGATAGCGAGACAAGAAATATAGTGCCGCTCCATATAGTTGTCACGTCGGCTCACTTTCGTAGCGTTTAAATTTCCGCCTTCCCTTTGAATATGCTTTACCGATTTGCCACTAAAAAAGTGCTTCTAATAACAGGACACTCGGCTCGTGATCAGAAAGGCAAATATGCATATGGGCTTAGTGATCGATTTTAGCAGGTCTCGGAGAAGCGCTCGCATAAAATTTCCTAAATAATTTGACCACTGGGCTTGCACCTGACGCCACTCACAACTATCAAATTTAACAGTTTCGAGCATATATAAGTCGGCAGGTGGGTCTACCGGTAATAGGGAAGATAGTGCTACATTCCACCACGTTACATAATTAAGGCCGTTAAATAATTCTGAGCTCATCAGCTTCGTACTCGATGTTTTGTAGAATAAATTTATCTTGAATTGTCTGTCCGTCATTGGTAAAAATTGAACCAACTACTTTCACATAAGACTGCGCATCAATGCAAAAACAAAAATCACTATAGGGCAGTTTTTTTATTACAATTGTATTGCAAATGTAGTAATGTGCGGTTTCTTCGAAGTCATGTTGTCACGGGAATCACAAAATTTGTGATTGACATATCGAGAACTGCTACTGCCTCATGTTACCTGGTGCGCTAAACATTACATCATAAACGCTTCAATTGTGTCGTCACATTAGCTTCCCGCGATCTATAGCTTGTGATCGAACTTATCGTTTGTCTATGCTATTCCTGGGACACTGTAACTTTACCTACCTCCTTTCCCTCGTCAACTACAGAGCGCCCAGGTGTCGTAAGGCCTCGGCTGTTAAGCTTCAATACGAGTACTCATAAGGCTTTGTGTTCCTAGGTGCTCAAGGCACGCAAACAGTGTACGCATCGGGAGGCTCGAGTTTGACGCACGCGCAGCGTCGGTAACGTGTGACGAATGCGCGTGCAAAGCGCTGTGTGTCTATACTTCTGAAGGTATCTGTTGTCCTAGACACATATGCATCTTCTCACAGAGGATATTTAACTAAAAAATACACCGGAGCGTTCACTCATTACAATAAATTTTGTCCAAAGGGATAATGTCAAGTAGTGACATAATGTAGCCGTTTCGCGTCACAGGAATGGTGAGAGGTGTGACGTGAGGAGCACTGACAGTCAAGGTATTGTTTCGAAACGTTTTTCTTAACGTTGATAGGCAAGGTAAGTCATCACATGAAATATCTACGCTGACGTTTAAAGTCATTACAATGCGCTCCTTGAAACAAATTGCAAAAGTGAATCACACCACTTTTGTTGTAAGAGCATCGCTACATACGCCTAGCCCACGTTTAGTAACATTATTATCCGTAGAAGTTTGTCCTAGCCAGACTGGTAGTTCTCAAGTATATTTGCTTTGTGACTTTCAAGAAGTCACCGACTTTGTTTCACTGGCTTTGTCTGAGAAAACCTGGATCGGTAACATCACGCCCAGCCTATTCGGCGAGTCAGCGCTCGTATTTATGCAAATAAACTTTTGCAAACGCCCTTCATACTTTCTGCCAACTTTTTTAACCATTCGTTAATAAACATTAGACTCGTTAAGCTCATCCGGTTGTACGAAGCTTTTATCACCGCTTAGTGTATAAACAACAACCGTCTACTTTTCAGATTTCACTGGAGAAGTGCACGTGCTTTAAAATATCACCGACATGCAGCTGCGCAAAATAAAACCTTTACAAGAGCCTACGCGCCACGTAAGAAAAAAATAGGTAAGACGCACGAACTTTATTTCTATACAAAAAAACATACGCGAATGGATTAAGAAAGAATGGTTGAAATGTGCGCGTAACTTGTAAAACAACTATTTTTTTTCTGAAGCATGTACAGAGATAAAAAAAGCCTTTCAATGCCTTGTGACGGCATGCGTGTGACTTGTGGTCCTAGAAACACAACACAAAGAGCTACACCTTTTTTGTTGCCCTTGAATTTAGCCGTTGTTGCAGCATAGAGTAAAGTGATCCATTTGCGCAGCCATTCTCTTATTTCACTTCTTTGACCCTTGGTGCCCATCTGTAACCACGATTATTGTTTTTCTTCCATAATACGGAGCACCTAAAAAATAGGCGAGTGCACGACGCGTAAAGAACGGGAACGTGATGTATACAGTGAGCGTAAAAGAAATGCCTAATAGACTTGGCATCACCTATATATACGACTCTGCTGATTTCAACATGAAACACACCTTTAGGAAGGAAGGCACTGAATGTTAATAACGTCACTGCGGTGACTCAATGCAACACTTTTTTTTTAACTTGAAAGCTTGCGGGATTACGTGAGAACACGTTCTATATATACATCGTTGCATCGCCTGAAGTTACAGAGTGGAATTTTCCAGTGATGGCAATGTGCGAAACACGCTTGAAGGACTGGTGATGAATTCTCGATTCATCCATGAAAGCAAGAAAAAAATCGAATATATTTGTGTTAAAACAGGATGGATAAATCCATACAGGTGAATATTTTAGCAACGCTACAGCATGTGCATATCGCAAACGGATGGCCCAATTGGCTAATGAGTATCAGCTTAGTCACCCTGCACTCACAACGCAGTTGAACAGCATAGAATAGAATAGAATTTTTGTTGTTTCATCACTATGCAGTGCGATAGGAGGAGAAGGGAAAATCCATTTAAATGGCTTGAGGGAGTCATTCGCCCCCGTACAAAGACAGCAGCTCAGTTTCAGGCATGTTCTTAACAGTGTGACACTTTAACACTGACAATAATACTTTAAAACTTCCGCTGTAACATAGTAACAGTTAACATTGTTATTCATAGTTTGCATTTCTATACAGTGGAACAATTTTACAAAATGAGCCTAAGTTGAGAACAGATCATACAAATCAGACAATTTTACACCAGGAATATCAATTTGCTTATTGATATAACCATTTATTTGATGATTGCAAGACTGAAGTCAATAGTCGTGGTTTTGTTTTTCGTGTGCGTGAGCGTACATGCAATGTGTGTGTGTGTGTGTGCGTGTGTGTGTGCGTGCATGTGTTGCAGTCTCTCTCTCTCTCTGTGTGTGTGTGTGTGTGTGTGTGTGTGTGCGTGTGTGCGTGGGTGCGTGCGTGCGTGCGTGCGCGTGTGTGTGTGCGTGCGCGCGCGTGTGTGTGTGTGTGTGTGTGTGTGTGTGTGTGTGTGTGTGTGTGTGTGTGTGTGTGCGTGCGTGCGTGCGTGCGTGCGTGCGTACAACTTCTTGCCTCGTACCTCATCAGTTACAGACTTGACCAGGTAGTGCAGCGCTATGTCGCAAATGAAGGTGACGACGACGTCGAATGCGTTCCAGAGAAGGAAGACCCTGACGCAGACTTGGTTTCCCTGAAAGGTTTGCAATTCAACTGCTTTCAGCGAGCAAGCACAGTGGATGTGTCATAAACTCGGCGGAAAAGTGAAAAGACACCAACCAATCGATGTATCTTACTGCATTGAGTTAAAGTCGGACTTTGTGAGTGGGCATCATGGTAACTGTTTTGTATTTGTTCTGAACAATCCAGATATAACCTTTTATGTGATCGAACGCGCGGACAACAACAGGCGTCATGCTAAAGAACATGAAGTTCACCCAAAATGGCGCACACACAATAGTGTGATGGCTAGCGGAGCACCATGGCTACAAGAGGTTTTAGCCACTTTATCTGAACTTCCACGTGAAGTTCGACAACTTTTTCGAGTATATACTTCAGCAAGAGCAGCAAGTAGTGAGCTGAAGTACTTCAAGAGGCCCCAATTATGAGGAAACAACAAATTTGTCTGGAAAATACCACAATAATGAACTGATTTTGCTGGCTTGCTATCTTAGTGTACGTCAATCGTGAGTCAATCGTGAGTACGTCAATCGTGAGTCAATCGTGAGCCATTGTATCGCTGTAGGAGACAACCAGTGAACTGGCTAACGCCGAATGGTTCTTTAGAAAACAAACTTCCACACTGCTACAAGTGCTTGAATGCCAAAGCAAACGAGTCGGCGCTTAGCTAACGTCACTCACGGTGCATTGCGAGCAGAGAAAGACCACGTCGGAGATGCAGCAGAGTGTGGACGAGACTACGGTGACGTACAACACGGCCGCCAAGGTTGCTAGTGCTGGAAAGGGACAGAGCAAGCTCACGTGTTTTCCTCAGATGCGTTGCACTCTTATTGAACGACGATTGTCTTCACACAAATAAGCGCAAAATATATTTCTTGAATGAGTGTGAGCGAGCTCTACGTTTCTCTCCAACCTACATGCTCAGAAGTGCCCTCCACCATGCGTTCATTGCCGAACGGCTGCTTCTGTGAAACAGCCGCAGACTAATACCTCCCGCAGCGATATCTTTCACACGTCTCAATTTCCCTTTCGGCATACTTAAGCAACACTGTTGCTATGTCTCGTTAAATTAAAAAAATAAAAATATTCGGTCGACTTCTAAATGAATTCTCCAATCGAAAAGATATCACTCAGCAACGACTATCAGGTTCACATTAGTAATGTTTTGGATATTTGAACACGTAAAATTTATTAGGGCATTACATGCATTGTTGTAGGGGACAAAAAGAACGTTGCTGGCAACAAGAAGGAAACCACGTCTTTTGACAGCAAATAATGGCGTTCTAGCTGGACATTAAGCGAAGGCTCACCTCCAAAAGTTTTCGAAGATTCTCTTCGCATGTTAACCCGGAGGCGATGCCCTTCGGCAAGCGATTGCGAGTTTTCCAAAATTAAATAACAGTTGGTGCACTGAAAAACATCAAAAAAAGTAAGCGATTAACTTTTCTAGAAAGCATTTTTTCTGCGTATTTTTTTTTTAAATTTCATTCAGCAGAAACAACAGGTAAAAAATGAGAAAAGGTGAGACATTTTATTATCTCATTTCCTGATGTTTACGAATACCCCACGCAGTCTGGCAAATAAACGTTTGTAAGTGGCCCACTTTCTTCACAACAAAATTTAATTACGGCCAGTAGTTATGTTTATCTCCAGGATAAAACCATGAGGATCTGCGATAAGCCAGCTGTGTTGAAGCGGAAATTCGCGACACATTTTTATGCCATGGGCATGATTGATTTGCTACTTCCCTTCGTCAAGCTGTTCGCAATTCACAGATTAGCCATGTACGTCAGCGCACACGTAATCTTGGTATACTCGCGCTAGCAGTGAAAAAATATCAGTCATAAATGAAAGACGTATCTGGTTTTACAACGATGCCCACAGACGTGGGTTGCTAGCTACCTGACGACCGTGTGCAACCTCGTTAACATTGCTCTCCTTCCTTAGAATTTCACTTTTCTTCTCTCTCGTCTTCCACTCGTATAGGCTTAACTTTACACTTGAGAATTATATGCGGGTGGCGATCGACGATTGTTGATGTTTCACGTCCCAAAAACCACCCTTACGATTATGAAAGACGCCGTAGGGGAGGGCTTCAGAAATTTCGATCACCCGAGGTTCCTTAACGTGCACCTAAATCTAAACACACGGCATTTTCGCCTGCATTGCAAACGTGACTGCCACGGCCGGGATTCGATCCCGCACTTGCAGGCCAGCAGTCGAGTACCATAACAATTAAATTACCGGTTCGGGGAAACACAAAATCCAACGCGGATGCCAACTTGGTATACCGAAAGAACGTGTTCTGTGTCTACAACGTTCATAAAGTTTATGCGCGGCGCCTATAGCGTTCTATGTGAGGATTTACGAATAACTTCACGCGGTGCCGAACGGCGTACGAGCGCGCGACTTACAAGGCATCCGACGACGATCACGTTGAGAAAGACTACCCTAGACATGGAAGAATGGGTCGCTCTCCCGTTCCTAGTACGAATTCATATTGAAGATTACGTGGCGCAGAACGATTCGCAGACGTTAAGCGCGCTGCTGGAGATGACCATAGGCGGTAATGATGATGATGATGAACCTTGATACTCTGGCGCACACCCGCAAAAGGGGATCGGCCAAGAACCGGGTGGCAGGATCTTAAGTAAAAGGCTTATGGTTTTTCAAACACCACGTAATTTTGGAATATATATATATATATATATATATATATATATATATATATATATATATATATATATATATATATATATATATATATATATATATATATATAGAGAGAGAGAGAGAGAGAGAGAGAGAGAAAGAAAGAAAGAAAAGCCAAAAATCGAAAAAGGAGTATATCTGAGCAGGGAGCGATGCACGCTATCAGATGCGATTTGAGACAGAGGTAATGGTGGGTCTAAAACGAATTATATATTGGCGGTAACACAGAACATAAGCATCGCGCAGGTAATAATAATAATAATAATAATAATAATAATAATAATAATAATAATAATAATAATATACTTTATTGTACACATCCATAAGAAATACAAAGAAACGGGCCTGTCTAAGTCACAAAGACTTGTGCGACTATAGGCCCGGCAGAGCCGGTTACAGTGATGTGGATACAGGGAAAAGAAAAACTATTGTTGCTTCTTTGCCCACGAACAGACTAATGATTGACACCATTGCTTTTTTACAGGCGGTAAATAAAAAAGAAGAACAAAGGAGGGATTCGTAACACACAAGTAGACCATGTGATTTTACAACAAAGCGAGTAATTTCTTTATTGCTTTTTTGAACTCTGAAAAAATTCTTCAGGTACTGCATTGAAAAATTTTGGAGTATATACGCTTCTACATGCTTCCCCATATCTGTTAGAAAAACGGAGTACAATGAAACGCTTTTTCTCTTTCAGGAGCCGACGCGTTACATATGGCACTTTAATGTCATCACGCCAATTATATCTCAGTACAAATGTTTTAATTAACAAATCTTGGAATACACAAAAGCCCAAATTCAGAAAAATAGTACTGGCATCTACCTTACCCCCGTGAGCTACCTTTTTTTTAAGTATTTTGAAGTAAACTATGAATGTGTGTTTTCCAGCGTTCTGAGAAAAATGCGAAAACTTTAATCACATATCTCACCACACTATATGCTAGCGAATGAACTATCATTTTTTTTTTCACTGGTAAAGGCACCAAGCTTTTTATATTGAAAAGCAGACATGCCACACTTCTCGGTTTGGAACAAATAAACGCCATGTGATGTTGCCAAGACATACCACTATGAAAAATTACGCCTAGGTATCTGAATGTTTCGACATTTTCCACTGCAGAACATTTGCATGGGTTGCACTGCATGCTCGGTGTGAGAAAAATTTGGTATATTCATTTTTCGTGTTTTTAGAGGGCTTTAAAAGCAGATAGGGTTTGTTTGTTTTTCGTTTAAAATTACGTAGTTTTCTTCAAACCATATCATTGCATTATGAATTTCACTCTGAAGAGCATTAATCGCCCCTTCATAACGTATGTGTTAATAATATTATTAATAATAATAATAATAATAATAATAATAATAATAATAATAATAATCAGTGCCACGTATCGAAGGGCGCTCCCAGAGCATGCCTTGTAAAATGGTCAGACTGCTACATACTGTAATATTTTATTTAACAGTGCCCTCCTACGCTGGACCGTCCAGCAGACCCGCGGAGCGGCTGACAGACTTGGTTTGACGGTGGCGACGTGCTAGTCGCGCGCTGCACGCTAACGCGTGCCTTGTCGGACCTTGGTAAAGATTGCCACCTAACCACCTCACCCACTCAATTCTTGGCCAATTACCCGCAGTGAGTGTGAGTCGCAGTTCAAGGGAAACGAGAACAAGAACTCTCGTAGGCTTGCAGTATGTCTGTTGTTCAATGAAGGTCCTCATCAGTCCAACCTAGAATCAATTTCGTGGAGTCGCTGCATTTTTTCTTATTTCTTTTTACCACAGTAGCCTAATAAGTGAGGGTTCATGGCTGAGTCGATTAAAATGCTTGTTGGTATGCACGGAGGATTCAAGAAACCATATTTTATTTTTGTTACAGCTCTTCAAGACCTGAAAACCTAAAATTCAGGGTGGTGGCCCGCATTTGAGTTCTAAAGCGCGGGCATTAGTTTACCGAGGCAAAGCTTTGTTATTTCACCAATCTAACAATCCGAAAACTCTTACTCGAACTGAACAACACATTGATGTCATTTCCAATTGTTTTGAACCAGTCTTAAGTGGCATTCTTTATTCTTTTTTTTAAACGCGAAAGTGTTTGTCGCCAGAGTCCATCATGGCTCCACTGACAAAATTCTGTCACGAATATGACGTTGCAAAATATATAGTAACACGTGGCAAAAAAAATTACAAGGAAAATTTTCGTCCCCAGGAGTCGAACATATGACCTCTCGCTCCGCAACGCTATAGGTGGTGTTGGACGACTCGGCCACAAACCATATGTTCTTCGTACTAACAATGAGCTATTAGGGAGGAGAAAATCCGCAGCTGTGACAAGGCAGCAGAAGAAAGCTCAGTGTCCGTAATATGAATGAGGGGCCCACCCTTACAGCAGACAAAGCTGACAAGAAGTCCTAGCCTAAGATTATCTGATGAGCGCACGAAGACAGCACAATATACACAATTTACTGAGCGATACTCGGGACCGTGTGCTCGTTGACTTGTGAGATGGTGCGACGGGCGCGAGGGGCGTGCTTTAAAGGGACCCTAAAGTCAAATAGCAATTTACGTCAGAGCGAAAGCTTAATGTATGACAACATCTAAAATGACAATATTATAGACAACAGTACCCTACTTACCGAGAAATCGGGGTAAATGCACAAGAACCCAAGCGCTGCCGCAGGACATTTCACAATGGTCCCGATGACATCAGACGGACCACCTACAATATTTACCAGTAATCGATCTAACTGCATTAAATGAAGAGCCTTCCGTGCATCAAGAGACACAATAAAAAGCTGCTTGATCGTTTTTGTTTGATTCATGGAAAAAAAGAAAACCGCCGGACGTTACTGTGGTGAATGGCGCGAATGGTTCAAAAATTCAATTCTCGCGTGGTTACACGGTACAGATAGTGCCATTTAGCGGGGCGTACTTGAAACAAAAAAGTCTGCATTCTCGAAGCCAATGGCGGGAAATTGATCAATGGCCATTGTTGCTGATGTGGCTACAGGGAACTAGATAGGGGTAGTGGGACGAAGGCGATCCTCCCGGTGAGGCCGTGGGTACACGTGGACGTAGTTGTAGTAAGAGACCTTTTCTTTGTTCGTTTTGCTAGTGAAGTCCCAGGAGGTGCAGCCCCAGTCCAGGACTCAATTCTCTGCTGCTATCAGGCTGGTTTGGTCAATCAGTTTTTGCTGGTGGTATGAGCTGGCTTTTCTATCCTTGTTGTCCGTGCCTTAGTACTCGAGAAAAGTATAACAGAAAAGAAAAACTTGTATATACACGAGAAAGAAAAAGACAGATGTAATTTTCTCTTGGGGAAATTTCTTCGAAAGATATGGCGTCACTGTCTGCTTCCGCTCTCAAACAGGCACATACACACGCCGAGAACAGAAATAAAAGTTAAGTTAAAACATGCCATGACTCATAATTACGTTTTTAAAAGAAAACTAATATAGATACGAATCTCCAACTTTCGGGGCCCTTTTTGAATACAAAATAATGTAAAGTCAATTTTTTGTCCCTTTGCGTGACCATCTCTGTAGCGGGATTCATGCTTGACATTTTGGAGGCTTGCCCGAGTTCAGTTGCTTTCAAACGTCCGACCCCTTGTATCTGTCATGGGTTGTGTGGTAGCTGTTTGATGGCAAAGCCCATTAACACTGCCATCGGTGTGCGCATGGTTCTCCATCAGAGCGAGATGAGCACTTTCACCATAGTGCCCCCCCCCTTCACCCTCCCCCCATTACTTCAAATGAATGAGTCTCGAGCTAGACAAGATCTGCAATGGAGTAAAGAAAAAGAAATGTGTATCTCACAGCGGCCTATCTTTTGGTCTCCGACGTTCTCGGGCCAAAGGGGGGGGGGGGCGCAAAAAGTAATTTAAGTGTTACATCGGGAAACCTCGCTTGTCATTATCGTCAAAAAGTAATGTTACCATAAGCCTGCACTTTAACAATAACGGGACAGGTCCGATCGAGCTAATGTGTGGGGCAGACCATGCGCCATCAAAAAACCAGTGTAACACGTCAGAACTCATTTTCCGTAAACAAGAGAAAGTATAAAGAAGGAAAGAATGAGGCCCTTGAGTTCTGCTTGATAATGCGCTGCACAATGCTATTCAGTGCCTATGAGAGCGTTCGAGCACATTGTATGTTTTTAGAACATTGCGTTATGCGTTTCCAAAGACTCGTATGCTAGTCGTTCGGGCTTCTTTATGCTCCAACACAACGCAGACGACACGCGCTTAATCTGCCCGCGAGGGCGATTTCAGACAAATGTGAAACGCTCATCTATCGCACTCTATTTGCTTATAAATAATCCTGTAGTGTCTGCTCTCCGCAGTTCAAGATTTCGCACACGCTATCTTCAATTCCATCGAGATGTGCTCGCAGCCGACTCTCTCATAAAGTGTCGCTTTGGTTTGGACGCCTCGGCGTCCACCTCTTTGTTGTGTCGCAGCTCGTTCTTGATCTTCGACGACAGATCGGAGCCTTCAGATTCGCCTCCCTTCATAAATGGCGAGACTCCGATGTCCGCGTTTTCGGCAGTGACGTCCTCGACGTTAGCCGAAACGTCCTCCTGCCCGCTGAGAGAGCCCCTACTGTGGGGCTCGAGTGTAGGTTTCGCAGGGTCCGAGGCGTGGGCCCCTTCTGTGATTAGCGGTGGGCTCTGCTGAAGATTAGACTGAAGATCAGGGCTGGCGGACTGCAGCTCGAGCGCGCGCGCCCTGATGGTTTCGAGCCTCGAGCGGTGCTGTGCGTACTGGGCTTTCCAGACGGCGATGCGCGACACGGACGAGCTGCTGGCTTCGCGCGGCGGGCAGCTGCTGCCTCCGACTTCGTCGTGGTCCGTGTTCTGCTGGAACGTGACGAGCACCATCCCCTGCGTTCCCGTGTACCGAATGTATTTGCATGGATTTCCGTGCAACGTGCCACGCACGTGCAAAACATTGCCTCCTAGGAAACAAAGCAACCGAATTATACTGACTGACTTCTCATTCCTAAATGTTTTCCCATTGGTCAGTCACTTTGGATAATTATACACATCGGACAATATGAGCTTACCTTAAACACCGCGGCTAGAAAGATGTACGATAGCGACGGCTTCAGGCGCAACGTCTGAAAGGGAATTTTTTTTTTTTCAGTCAGCGGCGCACTTGCATGCGTGAATGGCATAGAATAAAAGCATAAGCATAAGGACGTCATGAAGTATTGGGGATACCTCTGTCACATGAGAAGCCCATACGATTACGCCAATCTACTTTCCATGCTAGACCAAGACAAAGGCCTTCTGATCGGAAGCTAGAATTGTCACACACGCATTTGTCGATTGAAGCCTCAGCAGAAAGCCACACGGATTTCGCTAAAATAGTTAACGAAAACTTCGTAACCAACGCATTTCCGTCTAATGTCAATCATGCCAACAACCTACTCTTTCCGTTTTCGTGTGGCGATAAAAAATTAGAGCATTTCCGTGAGCTATAGATTAGGTTTCTTACTGCTCAGCTCACTCAACCAAGGAAGGTATAATTGATTAATTAAGAATTGATGTTTCTGTCTGATACTTCAAACACAAAGGAGGTCCTTGGTATACTACGCAGAATCCTTATTTTGCTATTGGTACTGGGAAGATAACTCGATGTGTTGAGAACATATAAGTCCAGCGCTTCAGAAGGGTATATTGTACGGACCTCTGTGAATGCTATAACTTTCTGAGGGTTCGAATCACTGCTCGCTGAGGTGTCTTCTGTAGGGGTTTCTTCCTGCGAAGAAGTTGAACGACCACATTCATGTTTGTAAAAACAACTTACTTGTCTTGGGTGCTGTTAACGTGGCAGGTGATGAGCTTACCGGACCCACTTCTGGATGAGACGGGAAATTTTCCATAAGAGTGGCTTGCGCATAGTCGCACGATGACGCAGTAACCTTCTATAAAGCGTAAAAGAAAGAATGTAGAATATTGGACAGCTAGAAGCAACCTGCTAAGTTACCATGTGCCTATGTTGCCTCTGGTACAAGCACCTATTTTCACTTAGTGTGTGCTCGTGTTTCACATGCTCTGCAATGTAATTTCTTTTTTTAAAGCATCACCCGTTAGTCTAAATTATGTGCTCTAATACATGAAAATAGCCCGTATTCAACGGATGATTTCGGTTTTATGGTCGACACCAGACACAGGCTCATATGATCGAGTAGATAGGCAGAGGTTGGTTCATTCGGCGTATTACATACATTGTCTGTACAAGAGAATTTAACTGTTGTCCGTTGAAGAAACATTGTACAGCTGGCCTGTCTCACATAGACTACAGGGGGTGATGTTGCGAAGTTTTGCGCACTTTAATGATGTTTGCTACTGACAATGTATCGTTCAGTATGGTCGAAGGACATGCATCCCCACAAATAGCCATTGTGTAAATTATTTTTGTAACTGCGATATGATTTTTGTCAAGTACAACTGCCATCACTATGCCTTATCGCGTACCCAACTGTCTTCTTGTTAAGCTACGTATTTATTTTATTTGTCGTCGCTTACTTGCTTTTACCATGCGAGTGAAGTCACAACGCATTCATTGGGAAGCTCAGTTATTCATTTAGGAGCAGTAAGAATCTAAAGAAGCAAAGGAACTAGAATTACTATGTAGACAGAAGAAAAAAAATATAATACCCACCTCCTCCTCAGTATCTGTGGCGGTCTGCGTCACTTTGTAACCCTAATGACAATAAATAAACAATTAATTAAAATAAATGCGAGTTTTAATCGGAAAATATCAATATCGTGCTGCTAAAATTTACGCACGGTCGCTTCGTTGAATCGTTTTAGAAATGCATGCGCAGTCAGAAAGCGCTCCATGCATCGTTACTATAGCACCGGTGCTTATACAATTCGGTGGAATCAGAAATTCGAGCGTATAAAGTTACCAACGTCGTGGTAATTTCGCAAGCATTCGTCGATTGTAATGCTTATATTCAATGTTTTGTTTCAATAAAGAATCTGGTACTATAAATGAGATAAAATGGTTCGCTAAAAAGTGAAAGCACTAACACATCCACCTCGTCGCTGATCAAATTGACCCCATAAATTTCTAACAGGTGCCTCAGCCATTGGTGATATATTTGTTACAGCGCCAATACCAAGAACGAAAGAACAAACAAAGGTTTGCCTCGAGTATAGAGCGGAAATGAAATTAAAGTGACCTTGAGAAGCTATAGTGTAGAGGATCTACATGCACCACTTGCTGTCGCAGGGGTGCGAGCAACAAAACGAGTGTCAGAAACGTTTCATCGCTGTACGATTTCGTCACAAATATCTGGCTTGCACGCAGCCAAGCCGATTACGAAGTCTGTGAAGGTATAAGGAACGTTAGTTGTGCTGCTTTAAATGTGTTGTACATTTGCTGGGATATAGTAGTAATTCAGATGTTGAATTAATTTGGACGCACATATCACCATTGCTACAATACACTGAAAACAGTGCAGTTGATATTCCTTATTCCTTTTCTCTCTTCGTCATTTAATGATTTAAATTAAGGTCCCGTCAAACAATGAAACTGGCCTTCGAAATTCTTATCCTTTATTCCGTCTCTATTCTTTGTGTTTCCCGTGAACTCATCATTTCATGCATGTAGGCACACCGAATAAGCGTCTCAAGCGCAAGAGACAAAGTTGCACATATTCTGCACCACAGGAAACAGATGGAAAGGAGCTCCAGTAAAACCCTGACGTCATCTGCGTCATAGTGGAGTGACGCGCTGAGCAGAGAACGGGTTCTGACGCAACTGCTTCACTTCATTATCGCCATCTCATTTGTTTATTTATTTAATAGACCGGTTACTCAGGAGTGTCCAAGTTTTCAACATAAACACCGAAGCTGCTTGTTTTTGCTGTTTTGAATTTGTTTTTACCTCCTCTCCATTTTTTTATTTTTAACTCGACAAGAAACGGTATAAATGTCTATACAGAAAACCTGCAGCACTACCAAGTTTTGCGCCGATTCCCGCATTAAATGTTGTAGTCGTGCGCAGCAAGACGTGGATAAAATTTCAATATCCCGTGCACGTCGTCAAGGATAACGGGTTGTTTGAGACATCGGTAACTTGTTGCGTTAGCAATGTTGGAGCTCTTTGGGACCAAATTCGCAAAGATTTTATTGGCCAACCGTCCTCGTTGATAACATATCCGGCGTCATCATTGGCTGTCGTTTTCCTCTGTGACAAACAACTTCAGTTCGTGAGCATTTACACGTAAGATGGACTGGGCTTAGTCGCGCAGGTCAGAGAAGTGTGCTTTCTTGAGTTCGATTCAGGCATGTTTTTTGTAAGCAATGGATGTCGCCTCTAACTGCCCTTTTCCTATTGTGAAGCAGGTGTAGGTACGCACTCGAAAGTGGTGTTCTGAGAAGTGTCATGAAGCTTTCTTTTAAAAAATTCATATTTTGTTGAAGTATGCATTCTGTTCTGGCATCTGCACATAGCCCAAGTGCGTATGTCATACAACATCTGCTTACTTTTGTTTATATCTGCAGTGCCAATTTGGTGCATTTTCTACAGGCGGAGCATCTCTTGCTCGAAGGTATGTCACGCGTCCATAGTCCGCACTCACACTAAGCAGGCGCGACTCTCCTCCTTCCCTTCCTCCAACCGCAGCGTGTTACTCTCTCCACTTCTCTCCTACCACTTGCATGCTAGCGCTCCCTTCCCCCTTTGCGTCCTGCTGCCTGACCGGGGTTTCACCAGGAGGGAGAGCTCCCCTGTACTTCGCTCACGCATCGGCTGTTCCTGGCCTGCGGACTGAAGTCATCGCCTTCCAGAGCCTCGTCCCCTGCGTGCACTGCATGCGGGGAAGACGAAACCATCGAACAGCTGTTGCGTGTATGCCCAGCGCTTTGCACACAACGAGAGGTCTTGCTCGCCACACTCCGTCGCCATGGTCTGCCCGCGGCTACACGGAGGAGCCTCCTCTTCCCTGCACGGCACCACACCCAGGCCTCAAGGCGGTTCTTCGCTTTCTTGGGGACACTGGAGTGGACAACCGGCTATTGAAGCCACCTTCCACGTCCTCAGTCGTGGACGCCATTTCTCTTCTTCTTTTCTCTTCTCCACATCTTTAATACCCTCACCCCACACCTACAGGCGCTGAACCGTGCTCCCAATTAGGGCTGCAGAAGTAAGGTGCGTATTGTTATGCCAGCGAGTCCTCGTCAAACGTCCGTGCCTCTGAAAAAGGCAATCTGGGTCAAGGCCAGCCCGCAGTCCGCCTGACGCGAACATCTCAACGGCGTGAACACGCGCGGCGCTTCTCTGGCCCACGTGCATTGAGTCAGCTGCGCACGTGACAGCGAGCCGGCGTCCTCGTGTCTGGTGGTCTGGCGCATGGCGCGGCGACCCCATTGGGGGGAATCTGCCCTGACGACCAGCGGCGCTTCTGATTGGACATTTTGGTTGGACCCGGTGTAAATAAAAGAAGCCCTGCGGCGCGTCGCGATCGGCAGTCCTACGAGAGAGGAGTCCCCATGTCGGAGAGCCGACATGTGTGTGAGTCAGCGGTCTTAGGCGAAAAGTTGACCTATGTATTAGAGAGAAGAGCTCGGCTCTTCGAGTCTCTGTCGGCCCCAGTGCCGAAATTGTAACGCCTCTGTATATATGCTGTACATAAACCTTGTTTAACTCACCGTCGTCTCGTCCGCTCGTCTTATCAGCTCTGCGTAGAAGCAGTCGCGGGCTGAGAAACATACGCTACCAAACGGCTGGTGACCTTCCCGGCGGAGTTGAAAGCAGTGGCGCCTTCGGGGCCGTGTTGGCGTCCCCGTCTTTCGCAACAGTGGTGGCTTCGGCGGGATCGGTCCGTCTTTCGCAACAGTGGTGGCTTCGGCGGGATCGGGCCGTCGCTCGTAACAGTGGTTGGCAGCTGCGGGATCGGCCGGCGTCAGCGACATCGATGCGGTAAGTGCCTGATGTTTTCCCCTCAGTTCACCAGACTACTCTAGCTCAGGTTGTAGTAGTTTAGAGAAGGGCTGTGTGAAGCATTGAAGGGAGCTTTGATCGTTTCAAGCCAAGTCGAAGCGCTTTGAAACCAAAGTTAATGCGGAGGGGGTAAACACGGGAGTGTGCAAAATTGCTTGCGCGTCTTGCTAGTTGACTTATAATGGGTACGGCAAGTAGATTCTTAACAGGGGCAAACAGCAAGAGGCTAGTGTGAACGATGGAGAACCTTAAAGTGAAGGAACTCATCGAAATTTGTGAGGAACTCGGCATTACTTTGGGCCGTGCGAAACGAAAGCAAGCGATCCTTGAGATCATGAAGGATGAGGGAGTGTCGGCTGAGGAAGTCGATGAGGCCTGGGCGGATATCAAAGCACGCCACGAGGAGGCCGAAATGCGAGAAGTTCGTGAACGTGAGGTAGCCGAGAGACAGGAGCGCCTCGAGTTGAAACGAATAGAATTGGCAATTCTACAGTGTTCGCAGGCGCCTAGCGTAGCTTCTCCAACAATTCAGGTCAGCGGTTTTAGAATTCGGGACCAACTGCCACCGTTCGTAGTAGGCGAGGACATGGCGAAGTATCTCGTCAAGTTTGAACGCGTCTGTGAGCGAAACGCTTTGGAGCGGTCTCTTTGGGCGCAGAACCTGTTAGCTCTTCTTCCCGGCGAAGTGTCCGACGCGATAACTTGCTTGTCGAGGGAAGCGTTTGAGAGCTATGACGAGGTTAAGGAAGTGCTCTTGAGACGTTATAAGTTGTCGCTCGAGGCTTTCAGGCAAAGGTTCCGGTATGCTGAAAAGGGGAATGAGTCACACGTTGACTTCGCGTTTCGTCTTAAAGCCGATTTGATTGAATGGCTCAAGGGCGAAGGTGTGTATGACGACCGCGATAAAGTGGTGGAATGCGTTGCATTGGAGCAATTCTACCGCTGCATCGAGGATAATGTCAGGCTTTGGCTGCAGGACAGACTTGGTGAAGTACAGCTAAACAAGGCAGCAGAGTTAGCTGAGGAGTATTATACTCGCCGAAAGTTGCACAGCAGGGCAGTGCGCGTTGAAAAAGATGAGAGAAAAGAGGGCTTTTCAAAGAAACCTGATCAACGGAAACCCGCTCCGCACCGTAATTTCAAGAAGGACCCGTCTCTTACGAAGGACAGTGTAGGGGAAGGGCAAACAGAAGCGGAGAAATCGAGTGAGGTTTCTACCACACAGGCATTAGAACCGGAAAACAAACGGAAGCCGCTAATCTGCTACAACTGCAAAAAGGAAGGACACATCGCGAGAAACTGTCAAGAAAAGTTTGCCTTCGCAACAATCCTAGAATCAGAAAAAAACATGCGGTTGTTGGAGCCGTATCTCCAAGAAATTAGGGTGAACAAGAAAACGTGCCGAGCACTTAGAGACTCAGCGGCAACCATGGACGTTGTCCATCCTTCATTGGTGTCTCCGGATGACTTCACAGGAGAATGCGCGTGGATCAGGCAGGTCGCCGAGGAGCAGAGTGTTCGCTTACCAATCGCCAAGGTTGTCATTAAAGGCCCGTTCGGTGAGCTTCGCACCGAAGCGGCTGTGTCTGCCGCGCTAAATGATCGTTTTCCTTATCTTTTCTCCAACAACTTGGAGCAGCTTCTCAAAGAGCAGGGCAAATCGTTCTTCCCCAACTTAGCGTGCATGGCTCTCACGCGATCGCAAGCGCGGAAGCGATCGCGGCAGCTTGATCTGGTTCCATGCGGTGAACTCTCAAGTGACCTTGTCGGCGGGTCGACGGAACCCCAGAAAGGAAAGTTTCCGCATGAGTCATGTGAGCAGTCACGCGAGCGGCCCGTCGCCGAACCGACCGGCGCGGTTTCCGTAGAAAGGGGAGACGACATGGCGCCATTGAGTCAGAGCGAGAGGGTTGCAACGCTCTCGCCTGTAGCGGAAAGTGGGAGCGAGCTGCCGAGAGTTGATCGAGAGACGCTCATTCGAGAGCAGCGTGAGGATCTCTCGATTGAAGCGCTAGTGGAAAGCCAGAAAAACGCGGCAAAAGTGCTGTCGAAGGAGCACTACGAGGAATCGGTGAAGAAGCCGCTTTTGAAGTTGATAATCAGGTAATGCTGCTGCAGCCGTTCAAAAGAAACAAGCTTGAGGTTGATGGGGAAGAGCCCGCCAAAGTATTATCGAAGCCTTGCGATACAAATTATGAAGTGAAATTAGGAAGGCGGCCGGACAAAATTTACAACTTGATGAAACCACACGTTCAACATCAAGCGGTCGTAAATCTGTTGTTGAATGCTTCAAAGGAAGAGGAAGCAGAAATTTTGAGTTCTAGTGAGGTAATTGAAGGGGGATCGAAAGTAATCCGGGAGCAGATAAACCTAGAGCCTAGCTTAAGTGAAGGAGGACCTGAGAAAGAGGACCTGAGAAAGATTGTTTCCGAGTTTGAGTATGTGTTGTCGGACCGTCCCGGAGACACGACGGTGATCGAACACGATATCGAGCTAAGCGATGAGGAGTCAATCAGTAGCAAGCCGTATCGTTGTTCCCCTGTGCAACGTCGCAAGTGTGAGCCGCTCTTGGTGCCGCATAGGTATCATCGCCTAAAAGTGGCCGGTTACTGAGGTGGAGCATGTTGCTCCACAGCGCAACTTTGACGTTCGCTATCAAAAAAAAAAGGAAAGCTAAACGCTAATGCAGGTGCATTGAGCAGTGCGTTCTAGCTAGTACCTTCTCAACCTTTCGGTTTCTGGCTGGCGATTCGGGGCAAAATTTTGACCTCATCACGACCTGGGCTGAGCGCTCTCGTTCAGAGTGATCTCAAGGGGCCAGCTTTATGTGGTATTCTAATTCGTTGCGTTGTTGTAAGTGTGAAAAATTCAAGTTCTTACTTTAAGAGTCTTGTGTCCCACATGTGCCTCTTGATGTAGAGGGAACAAAATTCCGATAGACACGTAGATAGGTATATGTTGTACTATACTTTGTCTGGTGTTCTGTCGGGTGACCGAAGGCACTTGCTTGTGTCGTGTGTTGTCTGTTGTCGAACCGTTCTTAGCAAGTTGCAGAACCATCGACAAGTGCTGAAACCGAAGATGGTCAGAAGAGACGAGTGAAGCTGGTCGACAAGTTGTGGCGACAAGCCAGTGGAGCTGGGATCCGTCGTCAAAAATGGGATGTGTTCCCGGAACAGTCTGGAGCTGTAGTCTCCCCATGGCCCTGAAGGCGAACCTGGAGGGACCTGGCGAACGAGCGCACCTGACATCCGAGCCCCGTGGAAGCAGCTCGTCTTTCCGGTGCATTGTCTGGCGGCGGGGGTGCTGTTATGCCAGCGAGTCCTCGTCAAACGTCCGTGCCTCTGAAAAAGGCAATCTGGGTCAAGGCCAGCCCGCAGTCCGCCTGACGCGAACATCTCAACGGCGTGAACACGCGCGGCGCTTCTCTGGCCCACGTGCATTGAGTCAGCTGCGCGCGTGACAGCGAGCCGGCGTCCTCGTGTCTGGTGGTCTGACGCATGGCGCGGCGACCCCATTGGGGGGAATCTGCCCTGACGACCAGCGGCGCTTCTGATTGGACATTTTGGTTGGACCCGGTGTAAATAAAAGAAGCCCTGCGGCGCGTCGCGATCGGCAGTCCTACGAGAGAGGAGTCCCCATGTCGGAGAGCCGACATGTGTGTGAGTCAGCGGTCTTAGGCGAAAAGTTGACCTATGTATTAGAGAGGAGAGCTCGGCTCTTCGAGTCTCTGTCGGCCCCAGTGCCGAAATTGTAACGCCTCTGTATATATGCTGTACATAAACCTTGTTTAACTCACCGTCGTATCGTCCGCTCGTCTTATCAGCTCTGCGCAGAAGCAGTCGCGGGCTGAGAAACATACGCTACCAAACGGCTGGTGACCTTCCCGGCGGAGTTGAAAGCAGTGGCGCCTTCGGGGCCGTGTTGGCGTCCCCTTCTTTCGCAACAGTGGTGGCTTCGGCGGGATCGGTCCGTCTTTCGCAACAGTGGTGGCTTCGGCGGGATCGGGCCGTCGCTCGTAACAGTATTTTCCTTTCCTCGTCCTCTCTCTCCCCCATTGTGCATGGGCGTCCCCTTTCTTTTCTCTCCTCTCCTTACGCAGGGAGCGTCTGCTAATCATTCCTCCCCGCGGCGTCTCGCAAAGCTAGGGTGGCAGGAATGGCACGTAAGCACGGACGGGCTGATGGACGTGTCGCTCCACTTATCATCATTCAATTCGTGAATATGCTGTGACACCGTTTTTATTGACTTGCAATGCAATGCAATACAACTGGCGACTACGACTACGGCGACACGTGACATACGACCCACGGCGTAAGGGGCTTCAATAACTCGTACAAGACGTCACACCGGTCTTAACATACTTATAAAGGTATGGTTGGGGAATATGCAAGCAATCCTATATTATAGTTTTTGAAATACCACGTGCTTGCGGTAACAAAGACGATATTATACTCTGTATTGGCTTTTAATCCAAATAAGATGCTCGAATGTTCTCATGCGGCAGTCATAATGCCTCCGTTGATAATTTGACCCCTCTCTATACCAAAAGAGTGCAGAAATGTAACCCCTACGTGAGTATTCCAAGTTGGCACATTCCCAACGTCACAAATTAGGCTATATTCTATTTTTTTTCCCCGCAACCCTCTCACCTCGCTGGTCACGGACTGTACCATGTAGTAAAGCGCGACGTCGCACACAAAGGTGATGAGGATGTCGATGGCATTCCAAATTAGGAATACCTTGAAACAGTTCTGGTTCCCCTGAAAATGTTCAAGATTAGGATTAGGGAAGCTTGATCAACACATAGTAATTCCGGCAGAATATGAGTATTGCGTGCGCTTTGGGGGCTGTATTTTCTTGCACATATCTTGTCGCAGACGTGCAAAGGGTCGTCTATTAAAAGGGGGAGGGGGGGGGGGGGGCAGGGGTGGCCTTTACCATAGCCCAACCACCATACTGCTCTCTCCGACCCCCTCTCGCTGAAGCTTTTCCGAGCAGTACGTAGTTCAAAGATTGGGTATTAGGAGGAATGCAAGGACACGTGATTCAGCATTTGGTATTCCCCAATTTTCGTTAGTGCAGGTACATGAAAGAGTTCCTCGTACAAGGTCCTTTAAAAATATCGCATTGAAAATAACTAAAACAAATCTCATTCCTTCGTCTGTGTGTTCTATATGCTTTTTTACATCAACACTAGAAGGTGCTCTGGCTGTTTGGCAACATTTACCGGTTTGGAAAGCAGGCAGTGGCTCACTGGCAGACACCACTTATACACATTCTGATTAGAGCGCTTGAACGGGGACCATTCTGAAAGCGAGTCGAGAGACATTACCGTGCATTGGAAGCAGATGAAGACCACATCGGAAATGCAGCTGAGTGTTGAGGAGAATATCATTACATACAGCACGGCGGCGAGAACTGCGAGACCTGCGAAGAATGTGGAAGTTACAAACTGGTTGCGCATTACGTAATATACATTACACCAATGCCAATTTTATTGATTTCACAAAAACAATTAACCGCGTCCCCCATAACCACCTACTATTTGAAATGAGGCTGATTAACATTGATGAAAGAGTACTCAACTTGGTCGAGGAGTATACTTAAGCAACCGACGGGAAGCCGTTGTGATTAAAAATGTTCATTCATTACAGCTACCTATCTCCGGAGTGGCCCAGGGTTCCCCTTTAGGGCAGACCCTATATTTTTTTTTTACATAAACGATATTCATCAAGCTATATACTCACAAGTCCAGCTATATGCGGATGATTGCACTTTGTACCGACCAATAAGATGTAAGGATGACTGTGCTAAGCTTCAAGAAGACTTGTATATGTTTGAAATATGGTGTTTGCAATGGCAAATGAGCGTAAACACTACTAAAGCTAAGGTTATGAGATTTACCACTTCCAGCCAAATTACAGGGAGAACTTACATTCTTCATTGTGAAGCCTTTGAAAGCACAGCATCGTTTAAATATCTAGGTATTCATTTCTACACAAATTTGTCTTGACAAAATCGTGTGGATTTTGTTGTTTGGGCGGCATGCAAATCACTTGGACCCTTCCGTCGTACGCTCCGTCAGGCTGACAGTAGAGGCAAACTTTTTGTATACACTACCATACTCCACCCGAAACTTGAGTCATTTATATGGAACCTGCACCACAAGTATCTTATTAACAAATTGGAATCTTTGCAAAACAAGGCAGCTAGTTTTATCACTGGTAGTTATTCACGGAAATCAAGCATCACAAAAAGTATGACCTAGGTCTTACCACCTTGCAGACTAGAAGAAAAAATATGCCTCTTGGCCTTTTTTCATTAGCTTTTTTCATTAACCAAGCACTTCCTCTCAAGCACACATCTTACCCGCCAAAAAATTTTTTCCACTAATCAATCACAAACTGAAGGTTGAACAAACTTTTTGCACGCATTAACATTTTAGAGTTTTCATGCCTACATCTAGCCATCTCATAATGGAATCATTTCCCAGGTAACATAGACGAAATAGCTGACCACGTATTATTTAGAAACACGTTAAATGAGGCGTTCGAGAAAGTAACATCATAGCCTATAAGTACTAGCAATTATTTTTAACACAAAAAAATTCTATCCTAACTTTGTTGTCGCGATGTCTGTATATGTAACACAAATAATGTGCGTTTATTTCTTTTATAACGAAGGAAATGCAGTACGATGATGTCATTTGAGAAGCATTGTACTACTAGAAACTTCTATTTTTTCTTTAATGTTTTCTCTTTTCTTTCCTTACCCGTATTTGTTTCTGTTACATTTTTTTCAATTTTCGTATGAATTGTTATGCTCTCCCCTGTGTAATGCCCACGTTGGGTTTTCAGGGTAAATAAA